>NC_133617.1:69122340-69422340 GCF_048593235.1 Sminthopsis crassicaudata | reverse complement strand
TTTGGAGGAAGACAACATGCTCCAGAACATTGTTAACAGAACATTAAGTACAAAATATATACAGAATGAGGAGGGCATACCCTTCAGGCATGAAGTATGGGGATAGGAGATGAAATGATAGGGATGATGAAGAGCAAGCAGGCCAGTTTGGCTGGGCTGCATTGTAGGTGAAGGAAGAAAGTAATGTACATTAAGTCCAGAAAAGTATGCCAAAGGCAGTTAGTGAAATTTTAAAAAGTCAAACAAAAGAGTTTAAAAGGAGCTGTAGAATTTGGTACTATGTTCAAAGAATTATCAAATTGTGCATACCCTTTGATCCAGCAGCGTTACTACCGGGCTTATATCCCAAAAAGATTTTAAAGAAGGGAAAGAATGCAAGAATGTTTGTGGCAACCCTCTTTGTAGTGGCCAGAAACTGGAAACTGAGTGGATGCCCATTAATTGGAGAATGGCTAAATAAATTGTGGTATATAAATATTATGGAATATTATTGTTCTGTAAGAAATGACTAGCAAGATGATTTCACAAAGAACTCTGGGAGTTGACTATGAACCACTCACTACATAGAATTCCCAATCCCTATATTTTTGTCTGCCTGCATTTTGGATTTCCTTCACAGGTTAATTGTACAATGTTTCAAAGTCCAATTCTTTTTGTACAGCAAAATAACTTTTTGGACATGTATACATATATTGTATTTAACTTATATCTAACATGTCTTGGTCAACCTGCCATCAGGGGGAAGGAGTGGGGGCAAGGAGGGGAAAAGTTGAAACAACAGATTTTGGCAATTGTCAATGCTAGAAAATTACTTATGCATAAATTTTTGTAAAAATTAAAAAAAAATAAAAGCTGAAGGAGCTTCTTGAGTAGGATAGTGATATGGTCAGGCAGCTATATGTGAATGGTTTAAAGGGTATTGCAATAGTCTGGGTTTGAGCTGATGAGGCTTTGAGTAGAGAGAAAGGGGATGGGAGGAGAGCAAAGAATAGAGGATCTTGCCAAGATTGTGAATCTAGGTGACTAGAAAGATGGGGGTGCTCTCAACAGACATAGGAAAATTAGGAAGAAGAAGAGAATGCTTTGTTGGGGGAAAACTAATGAGTTGCTTTGGTATGTTAAGATGGCTTAACCATCTTGAGATACCAAGCCACCCTTACTACCACCCTCACCAGTACACTACTCATTTTTAAACTTCTGGAGAAAGGCCAGGATTTAGAGTTCAAGAACCACAGAAATTGTAGTGCCTCCCACAGCAGGGAGCAGGGACTTGCCATCTGTGCATCCACAGATTATATCCACTAAGCAGCTATCATCAATGGACATGTAAACTCAAGAACCTTCCTTGGGAACAACAGCAGTCTTCAGACCACTAATCATATTACCAGCTCAGCCCCCACAACCATCATCTGTGGAGTTGAATTCTTTCAACTGCCATAGCTACTAAACAAAAGAAAATTCTAACCACAAAAGTCCTTGACACTTTGAAATGGATCTGTAACATCAATGAAAATGATTTTAAAATGATGCCTTACCAGCTGCTTTGTTACTTCAAATTGTAGACTACAGGATTTTTCCATTTAATTTTCAGCTAAAATCTGAATATATTGTCTCTCTCCATTATAATGTGAACCTAGAACAGGAACTGCTTTGTCTTTCTATTTGGGTAGCACGTTGTAAGTGTTCAGTAAATATTTTTTCATTCATGCATTCATTTGAGAAGCCAGTAGAATATCCTTTTGGAGATATCCAATAGATGTGGATGTGGAAGTTGAGCTCAGGAAAAATAGTAGGATTGTGAATGAAGATATGGGAATTACCTACATGAGGTGATGGTTGAATCCGGTGAAACTAATGAGAGGAGAAAGCAAGTGGGTACAAGTTTCTCAGGGTATGCCTAGACATGAGGGGGTGGGACAAAGATAATAATCTAGTAGAGGAGATTAAGGAGTGGCCTGACTTAGAGATGAAAAACCAGCAGAGGAGGAGGAGGTAGCCTGCACTAGCAAATGGAGCAGACAGGACAAGAAGGATAAGGACTGAAAAATCATTGAATTTGGCAATTAATAGAAGATTGATGACTCAGAAAGTGACATTTCAGTTGAGTAATGATGTCAGAAGCCAAACTGCTAAAAATTGGGAAGTGGATTTGAGGTGAGGAGGTAGAGTAACAGTTATAGACACTTTGTGAGTGGTTGGCTATGAAAGGGATAGGATGATTCTGTTCCTTAGTGGTGATGTGACCTCAGGCAATTCATTTCACCTTCCACATTTAGTTTCTTTTGCAAAATGAAGATAATCTCCTAGTGTTATGAGAAAAGTTCTTTGTGAGCTTGAAAGTTCTACCATTATATTACTACATTAATAATAGTGCTGCTAGTGGATGTCCTACTGTATATTTTCTGATGGACAGTTTCTAGCTCTTTTGATCTTGGGTCATTTGAACAGTTATCACTATAATATTAAACTTGTGCCAAGTATTGACTTTTTAAAACAGTTTTAACTTGGCACCAAGTGGAAGATGAGAGGGGGAAGATAAAGCCAACTTCAGTTATATATTTTGATAAAATAGGACTGTGAAAATCTCCATTGTGATGTAGTAATGTGAACACTGAATTTGGAGTTGGAAGACTTGGATTTTACTTATTGCTATTTTATTATCTGTGTGACCTTGGTAAAGTAACTATTCCACTTTGAAATTAATTTGTTCATTGGGGAATTGGATGGGAATTGGACTAGATTAGAAGTTCTTAACTTTTTTTTTGTTATGGACCCCTTTTGCAGTCTGTAATCTGTAGATTCCTTTTCAGCACGATGTTTTTGATAGGATTATGAAGGAAACCAATTATGTTGAAATAAATATATTTATCAAAACATTTAAAAAAATAAGATCATGGATCCCAAATTAAGATCCTTTGTAATGGATGATCTATCAGTTCCTTGTACCTTTGGGGAAACATGGATATATGATTTGTTGAAGGAACTTGCAGCAACTATTTTTTCTCATTTATTTTACTTTTAGCTACCTTGTTTTTTTTTTTTTTTTTGGTGCAAAACCTTTTTAATCTTATGTAATCAAAACTGTCCTTATCTTCTGTGATTGTCTTGGTCCCTTACTTGGTTATGAAGTTTTCACCTATCCATAATTATAAAACACATTTTCTTCTTTTATATCTAAAAGATGTACCTATTAGTTATTAGTTGTGGCATGTGGTATCAATTATTGATGAAAACCTAATTTCTACCAGACTTTATTATGTAGTTTTCTTGAATGCCTTGTTTTTTCCCCCCACAGATACTGACTTTGTCTTAGTGATGCAGGTGTAGCCCCTTTTAGGATTCCTTTTCTGATCTGGTCAAAACCACCCTTTTGCATTCCAAGGGGAGAGATCCGGATCTGAGCCAGTTTGGGCTGTACCAAGCCCCCATTCTAATGATCTCCTTAGGTAGCCCAACCCCCACCTGGTGGGTTCTGGACCTTGAGGAATCAATCTTTGACTCCATCCATATGCCCCTTCAAGCAGATAAAAGAGCCAAGCTGGAATCATCTCTTGGCAGAGAGTTGAAACATGCAAGCAACATGCTTTGCATCACAGACTCTCCTGCCGCTTTTGGTGTATTTCTTCCTCTATCTAATACCTTTTACTAATCAGACTTTAACTTTCCAAACCCTCCAATAAACGTCTTTTTGTCAATTTAGGGTTTCGGGCCTGTAAATTCACAGGAGACTCTCACTACCACTAGAACTCATTTAACTTTGTATCCTTGAACCAAATCCAAAGGGGTTGCAGGGGAGCTCCATTTTACTCCCTATACCCCAAACCTGCCACTAGACTTCAATTAGTCCTAATTTTATTTAGTTATCCCTTAGCTAGACTTCCACATTTGGTTATACCTCATCATTAGGAATTTAAGTCTATGGATTTGTTAAACACCATCAATCATAGATTTAGAGATCATTGACTCATAGGAAGAATTGCAGTCTCCTAGTGGATCCTAGTGGATTACTCTAACTGGTATCTGCAAAAGAATCTCTACTATAATACACCTGATAACTCTTTATTCAGATTCTAATCCTTCAATGAGGGGGAATCCATTACATTATTGAAATATTTCTTCCTACTTATAGATAGCTCTAATTACTAAGAAGTTTTTCCTGAGGTCAAAACTGTATCTATTTTTTGTACTTTCTATCCATTGCTCCAAGATCTTGCTCTCTCAGGCCAAATAGAGTAAATTTAATCTCTGCTTTATATGAAAGCCTTACAGCTACTTAAAAACAGGTAAAGACCTTTCTGAGCCTTTTTTCTCCAGGCCAGCTATCCCCAAATCCTTTAACCAGTCTTTGTACAACATGACCATAGAGCCTTTGACCATGCTGGATGAGTTCCTCCTAGATCCTCTCCAGTTTGTCAATCTTTTGGAAACTATGGCACCCAGAATTAAATGCGGTACTCCTGATGAGGGCTGATCAGCTATTCCTGTATCTGTTCTTTCTTAGCCTCCTTTGCTCATATCACATCTAACGAATGTGTGTTTCCCTTAAGAGTCCTAGGCTTCCATCAATTCAATTATCTCTTTGTGGATGATTCCAGTATCTCTGCATTCTATCCTGAGCTCCAGCTCTGCCTCACCCCCCTCTGTTGGACATTTGTAGACTTTCAAACTCAACATGTCCAGAACAAGATCATTAACTTCTGTTCCCTTTTTCACCTTTACTTTTTCTGAATGTCCCTATTACTGTTGAGTTCTTTGATGTCATTCTCAATTTCTCTCATGTCACATAGCCAATCCCTTGCTAAATCTTGACATTTATGTCTTTTCATCTCTTTGTAGGGGTCTCCTTCATTATAATCATACATTTATCATCTTAGTTCTAGTCCTTATCACCTCTGGGCTATTGTCTTTGAATAAGTGCCTTCTAATTGCATTCTTTGCCTCAGTCTCCTTTCTTTTCTTTCTTTCTTTCTTTCTTTTTTTTTTTTTTTTTGATTGGCTAGGAAGGTTTTATCAAAGTCTTTAAAATGTTTACATTGGAAGTATTTATACATATACAAATTGCAATGGGGCTGGGGGGGAAGGGAAGACAAACATGGGGCTGCAAATGAGGCAAGACACACAGCTGAGGACTACCCTAGAAAACTGGGTGCCTTTGTCCAGGCTGGGGGGGAGGGGGGAAGGGAGGAGGGCAGTGATGCCACTGAGGGCAAGGATAAAATGGCACTCTGCTTCTGTGGACAACCGAGGTCTGTCAGTCTCCTTTCTAATCCGTCCTAATCTCATTTTTACCAGAATGATTTTTCTAAAGCATAGGTTTGACCATGTTTATCACCCTGCTCAATATACTTCAATTGCTTTGTATTATCTCTATGGTGAAATATCATGCCTTCTATTTGCCATTTAAAAAAAATTTCTCAGCTTGTCCTCTCCCTAGGTTTCTAGTTTTTTTTTTTTTTTTTTTAAACACATTCCTTTCTTCTGTGAATTGTTGATTCGGTTTACTGTCTTATTTTGATATTCCTGGCCCATGACAATCCATTTTCTATCTCTGTGCCTTTGTAGTTGCTGTCTTTCATGTCTGGCATACTCTCCTCTCTTCTCAGTATAGTAAAGTACCTGAATTCCTTGGACACTTTGCTTCAATTTTACCTCTTACAAGAGTTTTTTCCTGTTTCTCTCTCCATTCTCCATCCCACTAAGGGATCTTCCTCAAAAGCTACCTTCTTGTCTGTATTTGTTTTAAATTTACTGAAATATAGGCACATGCATGTGTAAATTGTATTAATGTATACTGTGCTTATATCTCTATATTGTATGTATATGTGTGTATATGTATGTATGTATATAGATTGTCTCTGCTAGATGTTAATTCCTTGAAGGTAGAACTGTTCTCAAATTTCTCTGAATCCCTAGAGCTTAATGTAGTGTATAGCATTTATTAAATTGTTAATAAATGCTTATTAGTTGCTAGGTGATTAACAATCTATACCTTTTTCTGCCAAAGATCTATGATTTCTTGTGTGTGGCTTATTGGAGAGGCAATATGGTGTAATAAAGAGTGGCCTTAGGAATTGGTTGCCAAACTGAATTGCTGTAGCCAAAAATACTCATTTCCTAGTGGCCAGCTGTCTGAAAATATCTGCAGATGTTGGATGATAAGGATATGGTTTCTTTCTGGGTCCATATTCGGTCTTTAATCTGGTAGGATCTGCCAGAGCATGTGCTTTACTACAATGAGGGATCTCAGAAGGGGACTTAAGTGGAAGAAGTGGCTAAAAATTGTACTTAATTGACAAATCTTAGCTGGAAAAGAACCTTCCTAAAAACCAGGGATCTCTGCAGAAAAAAAATGGTTGGGTCTTTTTGCTCTAGACTAATTGAAATTTTGCTAGAATTGGCATGGATCAGTGATCCAGACTGGAGTTGTTCTTCATTATTAAGTAATATGAGTTTGTGTTTGAATTCATTAACCTAAATTTTGTGATTTGAGGTCAAATACAAGAATAGACCTGTCCAGGGCCTGGGAATTGAGAGTGTTTGATGTAAGTGGCTAGAGATTTTCCAAATCCTTACCTCTAGCCATAGTAACACTCTGTTCCTAGTATAGCACCCTTATAAATCTGTTGCAACTGCACTTCAGGGGATGATAGAGAAGAAATCAAGTCTTTCAGGAAAAGCCATTGAAGGAACAGTGTTTGTAACTAGGCAAGTGTTCTCATTTCTTTGGTGTCCCTGGCAGGTTCCAGAGCAGAGAGAAAATATTAGTGACAAGTGCAGAGGGGAACAACTTGAGGGCTAACCTCTATTCTAACTCCTTTAGCAAATTTGAGCCTTCCCAAAGCTGTTAACACAAAGGAAACTTCATCTATAATTGGATAGTTCTAAGGCTGAAAGGTGCTTGTTTTTAATAAGGGGCTGGTTTTTGTTTGAATTGGAGAGCCCTTTGCTATTCCTCTTGACCAACCGCCAAACTCTGGCAGAGATACTTAAAAGAATCATAGAGTGGATCATAAGATTAGCTGGGAGGGACTTTAGAGGTTACCTGATCCAGAAAACAAGCCTAGGGAGGGGCCCAGCTGCCCATTGCCACACAGAGGAAGGAGGTGTAGCAGACCACTACATAGCCATCCTCTTCTGTTGTACAGGGCTGCACTCACTTGATGGGATTGAGTACGGAGCGACCCCTAGGTTTTAAAACTAAAGCCTAATGACCCGTTGAAAGAAACAGAGAAGAGGTGGGGTAGGTTTGTGGGAAAAGATAATGAATTCTGGGGGCATCTAGGTGGTGAAGTGGAGTGGATAGAGTACCAGCCTTGAAGTCAAGCAGACCTGAGGTCAAATCTGGTCTCAGACACTTAGTACTGTCTAGCTGTGTGACCCTGGGCAAGTCACTTAACCCCAATTGCCTCAGCAAAAAAAAGATCATGAATTCTGTTTTGAATATGTTGGGTTTGAAATGACTATTTAATATCCAGTTGTAACATCCAGTAGATAGATGGAACTAGATGAACTTGAAAAAGGGAGAGAGGGAAAGAAGAAAAAAGGTAAAAAGGGAGACAGAGATACAGGTTTATGTGGATTTTCAGCTTAGAGGTGATGGATTAGCAAAGTTGCAAATTTAGAGCAGCAGAAAAAGCTCAGGGATGGAACCCTGATTTACACTCATCATAGAGGGGGAGACTTGAATAATGATCTTCCAAAGGAAGATTAATTTGTTAGGAAGAGAATGAGCAAAAAGTAACATTACTGAGAATGTGATGTACAGTGTGACATTTAAATTAAACAGTACTCTAGCAGAGATTTGACCAGGGCAGGAATTGTAGCCTCTTTTGTATATCATAGAAATAGATTGTTTTAGAGATCATTGCTTCAACCTCTTCACTTTGATGAAGCTTAACAAGAAAGTGCATCACCTCAGCTCAGAGAGAGGTAGGAAGCCAGCAAGGAGCAGAAGGGGAATTCAGATGGAGGATTCTTTAAAAAGAGGCAGTTTGGTGCTATGAAATTAAAACTTTGTGAAAGACTAGTTTCTGGGTAAATTAAAATCAGTTTTATTGACCACATCTAGAAAGCAATCAACAAAACAATAACCTAAGAGCCTCTGGAACCTTTAGGTATTTATGGTTTTTTGATAATACACCTGAGAGTGAAAATCAACTTTGGTTAACAGGTAATTAGTAGAGAATGAATATCGTAATGAAAGATGGGCCATTTTATAAAGGTGGGAATACTGTCACTTGGATCACAACTTATCAGTTTCCATATCACCTGGCAGAAAAGAGAATTTACATTTTCCCAGACTTTATCAGAAGAAATAAAGTGAGTAGGAATTTACCCATTCACCTAAACTGAGAATTTCTTTTACTGCCTTTTACTATCTTAGATTTTAGCCATCTTTCCTGGGTCTTTCAGAATTGGCTGCTTGATATATGGACAGAGAAGTAGAAAATGGCAAAAAATTATTTTTCAATAATTAGTTATTAATCCAAGAGAGAAACTATCTTTTCCCAGTGTAATGGAACATGTGTTGTATTGGAGTCAATAAATCTGGTTTTGTCCTGACTCTGATGTATCGAATACATGTATGACCTTGGGTTAGTCACTCTAGTCTAGTTTGTTGTTTGGTTGTTTTGATTATGTCCTACTCTTTGTGACCTTATTTGGGGTTTTCTTGGCAAAGATATTGGAGTGGTTTGCCATTTCCTTCTCCAGCTTACTTGACAGATGAAGAAACTGAGGCAGGAACTTGCCCAGGATCACCCAGCTAGTAAGTGTCTGAGGCCAGATTTGAATTTGGGAAAAGGAGACTTCCTGACTTTGGGCTTAGCACTTTATCCATTGTACTTCCTAGTCACCCTGTCTTCAAATACTATGAATTCATATTTTTTATAGCACTTGAAGGTTTACAAAGTTCTTTTTACATTAAAGTTTGTGAGTTAGATGATGTCAATATTATTGCCCCCGTTTTAGTGATGAGAAAAGTGGAACTCAGAGTTAAATTGACTTATTCTTGCCTATACTTAGTTAATATTTTGATTGGGAGCATCTTGACTTTCTAAAAGCTGTTTTTAATTCAGTATATACACCTAAGCAGGAATCCTTTCTATGACTTAACTAATGTCTCTTCCTTGATGGGGCACCTACTCCTTCAAGTTTTATTTAGGGCCAGCTGTTGGATTCTTTATTTTTTAATATTTGTCCCCTGAAAGTCATTTCTTGTAACAGAGATTAAAAATGAAAGGGAAAAAGCAAACAATTTGTTGGCAATGTCTGATTGTATACATACATTAGGCAGTGCTTCATATCTATACCCTCTAGTGAAGGGTGGGAGATACAGTTTTTGGACTTTGGGTGCTAAATTTGGTTATTATAATGAACACATCAGTTGTTGGCTTTGACGTTCCTAATCCTAGCTAATTAAGATGCTCTCCTTTTAGGAAGGGCCTGAATTTTAGCTTTGCTCTTTCTTGCAATCTAAATGCTTCACCTTCACTGGAATAGTTTTCCTGTAGCTGGAAAGATAATGGTGTGGCCATCCCCTGGCAGACAGCTGGGCCCTCTGTTGGTCTCATTGGGTTAATTACAGTTTCTTTTGTTTTGTGAAGTTTTCCTCTGCCCATAGGTGAAATTTCACCTTGTCTTTTGTGAATCAGAACCTCCATTTTGGGGGGAATTCCTGAAGTAAAAGTATATTATAGAGTATAATAGTGAACTAAACAGCAAAATTTTCCTAAGTTCGTGAATTGAAGCAGTCTGATTTCCTTTATTTCCTTTGTTTAGAGTTTGACCAGGAAAAACCATGTAATTGTTGAGATCTTCTTAAAAAAAAAAGTTTCAGCTCGCTATTTGCAATATAGCTTATTTGCAAAGAATTTTGTTTAAGGTGCTCAGCTGCCAGCTGAGTATTAAACGTGTAATGTAAACTCAGAAGCTAGAATTCTATTTGTTTGAGCAGGGGTGACTATCTAGTGATAGTTGGGGATGTGGAGGTTATGTCAGTGTAGGATTATAGAAAGAATATTGGCTTTAAAGTCAGGATACCTGGCTTCTGATCTTGCCAGATCCTTGGCAAATAAGCCTCTTTGTAAAAATATACTACCTATTATTTAAATGTATGAGAATAACAACTTATAAATTTAAAGAGTTATATTAGAAACAATTGTATTTATTTTTTTAAACAGTAAATATTCTTTTAAGCAGCATAATATAGGATAAAAGACTGACTTTGGAGTCAGTGTTTTCAAGATTTGCTTCTTACACTAGTGTATACAGATCATAGACATGTCACTTGACTTCTCAACTCTAAATTATATGTTACTGATCTGCATTGATGGAGGAAATTTTCATGATAGAGTTAATCGATAATGATGAAATCACAGTAAGGCTAAAAATCCCCCAAAGGGTTATATATCAATATGACTTTCTCCCCCTCCCCTAATAAATACATAAATAATGTCAGCATATGTAGAAGGCAGTATTCCACATAGAAAGAATTCTCTATTTCTGTTGTGCATTTACTACTACTTTCTTAGTCTTACCTTGACTACTTACTCTGTTCAAAGAATAACCTCAGCATAATAACTAGACCAAAGTGTCATTCTTCATTTTGAGATTCAAAACTTGCTGTTGTTATAAGAGATTTCAATCCCTTCTGCTTGCCCAGATTTTAGAGTTTAGGGGAAGACATGAGATCTTTGTTATAGATCTGAAAAAAGGAAAACAGAGCCAGCAGTTGTCAGAATGATTTCTTACATCAGATCTTTTACTTTGCTAATTAATAGCTTGTTTCTAAGACTCACAGAATTTTGGACTTGAGAGGGTCCTTTCTAGTCCAAAACATACCTATAAATCTGGCTTTCCTTACTGCTCCGGATTCTGTAGTCTCCAAGGTGGTGCCTTAATATTGTGTGTATGGATGCATTACAGGAAGATCAAAAGGTCTTAGAAGGAACAACAACAACAATAAAAAAAAAAGCTTAATTCCCTGGATTACATGTGAGGAGAGAGAAGATGGACAGAAGATTCTTAGTAATGTTAGATCTTTGCCTTAACTTTAAGGCTGTAAGCCGGAGCCTTTAATTTATGAGAATATTTGTTAATCAGAAAACTTTAGAACAATAAATACATGCTTCTCAGAAAATCTTTAGAAATTCATGTACAGTTTCCATTGGTTTGCTTCTGTATTATTAACCTGCAAGGTATAGACATTGTGACAAGATCACTGGTCTTGATGTCAGAAAACTGGATTCAGATCTTATCACCTGGGTCACCTTGTACATTTTTCCTCTACATTTTAATTTGCTTATCTGTAAAATGAAAGGGCTTGACTAGGATCTTACCTCCAAATCCTTTGATTTTGTTGCATATCTTCGAAGTTCAGTACTAAGAGACAGACTAGGATCCTGTGTTAAAAAGAAATTTGGGTTTAGAATGGGATTACCAAGAACTAACAGCATTTTTTTGAGTTGCAAGGGATTTGTGACTAACCAGATGACAAATCTGGTTATTATTCTAATAATAATTCTAAATAATTTTTTTTAAAGGTGAGGAAACTGAGGTCTAGATAGAGGAGACAATTTGACCATGGTTACAACTCATTAGTGGCAGACCTTGGATTAGCCCAGTTCTCTTAACTGGAAATCCATTGCTCTTTCTGTGACACCACACTTTCTATTTGGTGATGTTTAGAGGTCTTTCTCCTTGCCTGAGCATTTGGGAACTTGATCATTGGATTCATTCCATGGTCTAAGCAACTTAGGTTTCTATTGTAAATAGTGGCCCCAGAGACTTTAGGAAAGTATGATTGTCCTCCAGGTAACCCTTAAAAGTTAAGCATTCACTTCTCTCCCTCTCTCTCTCCCCCTCTCTCCTCCTCTCTCCTTCTCTCCTCTTTTCCCCCTACCTTCCCTCTTCCTCTCCTTCTTTCCCCCTTCTCTTTGCCCCCTCTCTTCCTCCCTCCCTCCCTCTTTCCTTCTCTCTCCTTCCCCCCATTCCCTCCTCTCTCTTCCTCTCTTCCCCCTTCTCATCCCCTCTTTCTCTCTCCCCCTCTCCCTCTCTCCTTCGTTTTCAACATTCACTCTTGCAAAACCCTGTACTCAATTTTTCTCCCTACCTCCTCCCCAGATAGCAAGTAATCCAATATATATTAAACATGTGCAGTTCTTCTATACATATTTCCACAATTATGCTGCAAAGAAAAATCAGATCAAAAAGGGAACAAAAACAAGCAAACAGCTATAACTAAGATATGAAAATACTATTTTGTAATCCACATTCAGTCCCCACAAAATCTTCTGAGTGCAGATAGCTCTCTCCGATACAAGACCACTGGAATTGCTGATAGCCTTTCTAAGAGATTTGCAGGATTAATGAGACCAAAGGAAAGGAGGTTTTAGGATTTCTTTAGAACTTGTCCTAGTTAATCAATTTATGTGCTAAAAGAAAGGCTTTTTTTTTTTTTTTTTTTTTTTTTTTTTTGCATTCATTTGGTATCCTGAATGAGGGAGGTAATAATTGTGATGAACTGGTCAGTTCTCCTTTTAATCATGGTAGTTAATATTTTGGGAAAGACATTGGTAAAATTGAACAGCTCAAGAGGAGGACCACCAGGTTGCCTGAAAGGACTGGAGATTCTGCCATACAAAGATTTGTTGAAGAAAGTGGGGATGCTTAGGCTGGAGAATGTGAGTAGATAGATTTGGAGGACAGGGATTAGACATTAGGGTGTCTTTGGGTTTTTCAAGGACTGTTAACAAAGAATGAGGATCAGATTTGTTCTTTGCCTTTGAAATAACTTGGAATGATAGCATTGGGAAACTGCAAAGAGACACATTTCTGTTTTAGGAAAAGCTTGCTACAGAAACTGGAAACTGAAGGGATGCCCATTAACTGGAGAATGGCTGAATAAATTATGGTATATGAATGTTATGGAATATTATTGCTCTGTAAGAAACAATCAGCAGGAGGATTTCAGAGAGGCCTGGAGAGACTTACAGGAACTGATGCTGAGGGAAATGAGCAGAACCAGGAGATCATTATATACTTAAGTAACTATACTATATGATGATCAATTCTGATGGACATGGCTCTCTTCAACAATGAAGTGATTCAGGCCAATTCCAATAATCTTGTGATGAAGAGAGCCCTCTACACTCAGAGAGAACCTTGGGAACTGAGTGTGGATCACAACATAGCATTTTCACACTTCTTGTTGCTTGCATTTTATTTTGCTCCTCTTTTTTTTCCCCTTAAACTGGTTTGATTTGATTTTTCTTGTGCAACACAATTATATAAATATCTATGCATACATTAGATTTAACATATTTCTACCATGTTTAACATATATTGGACTACTTGTCATCTGGGGAGGGGCTGGAGGAAGGGACAGAAAATTGGAACACGAGGTTTTATAAGGACTAATGTTGAAGACTTTTCCATGCATATGTTTTGAAAAATAAAAAGCTTTAATTAAAAAAAAAAAAAAGGAAAAGCTTGCTAAGAGAGTGAGCTCAAAGTAGAATTGTCTGCCTCAATATTTGCTAGAGATGGAGCTGTGACTGTGCCACCTTTTTACTCATTAAACTACAGCGTTTCCACATTATCACTTCAGTGCTTTGACAGTGGCCTCCTTCCTATTCCTTGAACTATTCCCTGAAGCCACTTATCAGCTCTAGGCAGTTTTTCTGGCTCTCTGCCATGCCTGGAATCCTCTTTCTCCTTGTTTCTGACTCCTGACTTCCCTTGACATCCTTCAGGTCCCAGCTAAAATCCCATCTTCTCTTGGAACTCTTTCCCAACCTTTTTTTTTTTTTTTTAAGTATTATTTTATTTTTCCAATTACATGTAAAGATAGCTTTCAACATTCATTTTTGTAAGATTGAGTTCCAAATGTTCTTTTCTTTCTCCTTTCCTTAACTTCTCCCCTCTCCAAGACAGCAGGCCATCTGATATAAGTTATACATACAACCATTTGGATAAGTTGTTTGAGTTCCTGAGATGCATTTTCCTTGTCTGCAAAATAGAGATAGAAATACTGATATGAATACCCAAAAATGGGTCTTTGTGAGGAGAGCACTTGGCAGATTTTTAAAAGTTTTATATATCTATATTTATACACATATAGATGTTGATATGTGTGTATCTATCTATCTAGTTCAAATGTGGCCTCAGATGTTTAATTAGCTGTATGACCCTATTTGCCTCAGTTTCCTCATTTGTAAAATGACCTGGAGAAGGAAATGGCAAACTGATCCAGAATCTTGGCCAAGACGACCCCAAATGGGGTCATGAAGAGTTAGAAATGACTGAAAAGCAATTGAACAGTAATAAAAAAAAACAACCCACAACTGTGTACATGCATCTGTGTTTTTACACACACACACACACACACACACACACGCATATACCTGCATACACATGTAACCTCATCTTTTCTTTGGAGGTGCCAACAAAACCTGCCCAAGATGCATTCTCATTGTTTTTTACTTTTGTTTCCATTTCCTTAAAGGGGCTGTTGAGGCTGTCCACACCTGTGGGTGGCAGCAGAGGGAAGAACAGTCAGCTCTCTGGTTTGACACAGATCACCTTTGGCATTCAGAGAGGACTCTTTGCTAACTTGGGGCCTGTGGTGGGTTTGGGGAGCTGTCATCACCCTCCCATCAGCTGCTGTGGGCTTTATCCCTCTCCCTGGCCTGGTCTATTTTCCCTTGTATTGTGTCACTCCAGAGTCTAAGGGAGAAGGTCCTGGGGAGGATTGTGTGAATATCTTGCCAAGGATCACAGGGTAATTTGAGTTGGGCATTCACCCCTGCCAGGACCTTCTTGGAGTGCTACAGCTGTTAGCAACCATGAATTGCAAGATGGGCCACACCTCTGCCCTGCTGTTTTTCCTCTCCCACCCCCCCTCTCCTCCTAGCTCTTTGGGGGACTGGGGTAGGCAGTCTGAACCACAGTTCTGAGATCCAGGTGTCTTCAGTCATGGCTAGAAGCTACTGCTGTTAATGAAACATCACATATGGTGGTGATGATAGAGATGTGAATTTTTGACCTTATTAAGCTATTGGGCGCAGAAAGCTGTCATAGAGATGAATTTTCTCTTGGGGTTCTTACAGAAGATCAGCTGCTAACAGTTAGTCCCATGAATTTAAATGCTGCCTTGAGTTCTGTGCTAGCACGAGTTCACTTTGGCTAGACACTGGAATGTCAGGCCTTTCAAGTGAGAATTCCTCCCAGGCTACTGGAACTGTCATCAAGTAGACACCCCTTACCCACGGGCCAGGGCTGCTCCAGGACTGTCCTTGTCTCTTCTGCCTTCATCTTATCCAACAAAGGGCTAGTGGATATACTCTACCAGCATCCAAGAGGAGAAGAGATTGTCTATATTCTCTGCCTGTTTTGCTTATATGGGGTCCTCCCCATCAACCCCTCCCCCCTTCTGGTTATTTTCCCATCTGACCCTCAGTTGTGTCTAATAGTTCTCAACAGAACTCATTGGTGGCCTTAGTTTGATGCCATTTTGGACATTTAGTTTCCTGTCCTCAGGTGTCCCCTAGGGAGCTAAAGAATGACAGATTACTAGAGTTGGTAAGATCCTCAGGACCCAGTGCCCTTGGGATGGAAGGTGCTATATTCATAATAGACTAACACCAGCCTTCTGGCTCCTGGAGCTTTTTCTGCCGCAGCCTGCCTTCTGCTTCTTCACTTTGGATGCTTAGCTAATTGAGGGAGATCGAGATATATGCATTTTACGCTGGGTTGATTCTATCTCACTGGGACCTCTCCTCGGGGGAGAGTTAGAGAGGGACTTTTATTCTGTAACTGGCATACTGAGGCCATCAAGGTAGCAGGACTATCCTATAGATATTCTCACATTTTTCTGGGACATAATGGGTCTCTTCTAGATTTTCTTTATTGCTGCTTTTCCTGTTCTGAAAGGTCATTCCATGAAACACATTGTTCTGTTAGGCAGTTCCTGGATTGTAGTGGGGCTGGCTGGCTGGGATTGTAGCAGTGTTTTATACTTTTCTTGCTAAAGGGAATTTGGGTGTACCTTTTCACACTTTGTCTCTTAGTCATGAGTCTATCCCTCTTTCCCCAGGGATAAAGAGATAAAGCATTTACTTTGTCTGAGGGTTTGGCCATGGAAAATGAGGGATCCTTAGAAGTACTCTTTCCCTGCTCACTGCCCCAAAGATAACAGCCCTATTTTCCCCAACTCTGAGTGGGTAGAGAACAGAATGGAGATGCCTTTAGGAAGCTTGTAGCAGCTGTCACTGAGGCTGGCTTCAGCCTTGAGCAGAGGTGTCACAGGGACTTAGAATCATAGGGCTTTTTATAGGTAGAAGAGCAGCTACTTGCTAGCTGTGTGATTTTGGAAGAGGCCCTTCTCTCTGACCCTCAGTTTTCCCATCTGCCAAATGAATAGACTCTGTTGGACTGTAAAATAAGGGGATTAGATGAGCTGATCTCTAAGATCTTTTCTAATTCTAAATCTTACAACCTAGTTCAACTCCTTCACTTTAGAGATTAAACAAAGGCCCAGAGATTGTGTTTTGTCTGAAGTCTTCATCAATTAATCGAAAAACATTTATTATGAAGAATGAATAGCTGAGTTATATGAATAGTAAGTAGCTGAGCCAGGATTTGAACCCAGGATTTCTGACTCCAAATTCAGTATTTTCTACCATGCCATGGATTCTTTCCTTACCTCATGTTGTCATTGAGTTCTGCTGCTCTTTGGGTTCCTGCCGTCCTTTTTGGTGAGCTGGGGCTTCCTACAGGGCTGCTCCCTCCCTGCTGGATGGTAAGACACTATGAGTGAGTAGGCTAGCAAGCTGTTTCCTGTGTGCTGGGCTCCTCCTTACAAGCTTGGGTTTTGGCTGTCCTGCGATTTCCCACCTGGCGCCAGGGTATCATGCCAGGCAGGGGTTGAATTTCACCCTAGCAGCTGGCTAGGCACAGGGTCTGATTGTATTTTAAGCCATTGAGTATCTCAGCAGGAACTCAGAGCCCTCCGTTTTTTGGGGAGAGGTTGTTGTGTACTGTGGGCACAGCTCCCCCAGGAGCCCAGGAACTATTAATATATTTCATGGTCAAGGTTGGACTTTTTGCTGAAGGGGCAGCACTTAGGCTGAACCTTGAATACCTGGGCAGTGCACAATAGACCCTCCCTTAAGATTTAGAGTGGCAATAGTATCAAGATATCACATATATTGTGATGATAAAGGTGGAAATGGGAAGAAGAGGGGAAAACAGAATCCTGAGTCATTTGGCTAAAGGATGTAATTTTTCAGAAAAAGCACTGGCTTTGATATCCTTGGGCTTGGGTTTAAATCTTGGTTTTGCTGCTTATTTTCGTGTGTAAACATATCCTTTCTAGTTTCTCCATTTGTAAAATGAGGAGTTAAATTAAGTGATCTCTAAGACCTTTTCTTGCTCTTAGCCCAATGACTCTTTGTTCAATGTGAGAGTGGTGGATGCTAGATGTGGGGTGGGGAGGTGAGGTGATTGTGCTATAGATAGCTAGCTTCTGAGGAAGTGAAAGAAAGAACAATTCAAAGGGCAGAATCAGGAACAGTGCATTAAAATTACAAAGAGACATATTTAAAGTTAATATAAAGAATTTTTTTTTTACCTTTTAGATGTCCCAATATGGAAAGGGCTACCATAGATAGTAGCATGTTTTTATCCCTGGAGGTCTTCTAGTAGAGGCTGAAATCATTTATTGGGGATTTTGTGGAAGAAATCCTTATTCCAATATTAGTTGGACTAAGATATCCTTGGAGCTTTTTTCCATTTCCACGAATCTCTGATTTTACAAGTGATATTTTTTCTAACCCTTCCAGAAATGGTACTCATTGTGCTATTGGGGTCTAATAGGGCCTTGTTGAGGCTCTCTTTTCTGTTGGTTTTCTCAAATGATAGCCTTTCAGATAGACCCTCAGCATGGAAACAAGCTGTGTGAGTTTAAAAGACTTTGTTTTGACTTTCCTTTTCTCCCTAGTGTCTCAAAGTACTTTGGGCCAGAGTGCATTTTAATTAAAAGGAAAAAAAAAGGCAATTAGCAACTACTTCTTGGATAAAAAAAGTATATAAGCATAGAATTTACCACAGAATATTGAGACATTATACATGTGAAAGCTAGCCATACTTGACCAAAGCTATTAATGATCTCTAGTTGCCAAATCCAAGGCCTTTTCTCAGTCTTCATTCTTCTTGATCTTTCAGCAACCTTTAATACTGTTGATCATTCTTTTATTCCTTTATACTCTTGTGTTATGGGCCAGAACTTTAAACAAAGTGCTAAGTCAGTGGAATTAATAGAGACAATGGTTATTTAGCATGGTGCTTAACAGTTCTCTAGTTCAGCACATGTACTTAGTACTTACTATACTTCTACAAGATTCACACCTTTGATTAGAGAGTATATAAGTTCAAACAAACAGCCAGAATCAGAACTAGTGAAGACAGAGACTGTGATGGCAGTCCTCCTGCCTCCCCCACAGAAACCAAGACACATTCAAGGAGGACCTCAAGAAGCTGGCAGAGGCAGAAAGGTCTGGTGGCAGGAGCTCAAGCTCTCGGAATCAAGGAGAGAGATAGGCCTCTAAGAAAGCTAACGGCCCCCAGGAAAGGAGACACGATTCGGAAAGAGACAATAAAGGATTTGGACCTTAATCCCTGGCTGCACTTGTGGTGATTACTTCTGAACTGAAATGAAGGCTGCTCCCAGAGACCCTGAGGAAATCTCAACAGAGAATATTACATTTTAGAGAGAATATTACACTCTTCTCTCTAGGTTTTTGGGATACCATTTTCTCCTGGCTCTCTATTCCTCCTCTCTCTCCTTTGCAGGATCCTCTTCCAGTTTACACCCTTTTACTGTAAGTGTCTCTCTGGATTCTGTCTTGGGCTTTCCTTTTCTCCCTCTGTATTATTTTATCATCATCAGCTCCCATGGATTTAATTTACATTTCTATGCTGATGATTCTCAAATCTATCTTTCCTGCCCTAATCTAATTAATCTCTTTGCCGACCTCTAATGTCACATCTCCAGCTGCCTCAACTTGAATGTCCTGTAGTCATTTTAAAGTATATTTAAAACTGAACCTTTTCCTATTAAGTCACACTTCACACCTTTCCCTATTCCTGTAGAGGGCAACATTATCTTCTCAATTCCTCAAACTGAGTAGTCACCCTGGATTCCTTATTATCACTGTCTCTACTGCTCCCTCTCAAAAGGCAGGTTTCCATGCCTTTGTTCACAAAGTCTTTCAAGATAAAGCACAAGTTTGACCTCTTCAGGGAGACCCAATCTTAGTCCATAGTGATTTGTCTGTCTTAGGAGTTTCTCTTGTCTCATCCTCTTAATGGCACAGTGAATAGAGCACTAGTCATGAAATCAGGAACCTGAGTTCAAATGTAATTTCACACACTTACTAGAGCTCTGTAACCCTGATAAGTCACTTTAACCCCAATTGCCTCTCAAAAAATAAAAAAAAACAAAAACAAGGAGCTCCTCTAGCCTAACATCTGTTTTGCTCATTAAGAACTTGTCACACACTGAATCAGTAAACATTTATATATTCAATAACTAATTTGTTGCCAAGGCCTATTGATTTCTAGAATACATACTCTTCTCTCCTGACACTGCCGTCACTTTGGTGTAGACCTCCATGAACTCAGGTCTGGATTATTGCAATAACCTACTGCTAGGTTTGCCTATCTCAAGTGTCTCCCCTTTCCAGTCCATCCTCCATTCATCCACTAAAAGTGTTTTTTCTTGTTTGTTTTTTTTTTTTTCCCTGAGGCTGGGGTTAAGTGACTTGCCCAGAGTCACACAGCTAGGAAGTGTTAAGTGTCTGAGACCATTTGAACTCAGGTCCTCCTGAATTCAAGGCTGGTGCTCTGCACCTCCTAGCTGCCCCAAAAGTGTTTTTTCTTAAAGTACTGGTATAATCATATTACATCAACCTTTCCCCTCTCCCCCACTCCCACCCCTCCAATGCAATAGGCTAGTGGTTTCCTCTTGTCTTCAATATCAAATACAGAATGCTATTTGGAATTCAAAGTCCTTCATAACCTAATCCTCTCCTAATACTCCAGTCTTCTTAAATCTTACTCCCTAACATGTCCTTAATCTTGCTTGCTGACTTTCATGAATAAGACATTCCATCTCTTAGCTCCAGGCACTAATTTTCCCCCAAAGCTTTCCTTTTTCCTCTTACTGTTGACCTCCCTGGCTTCCTTTAATTCTCAGCTAAAAATCTCACTTTCTGCAGGAAGCCTTTCCCTGTCCTTATTAATGCCAACACCTTCTTCTTATTACTTATTTCCTATTTATTCTGTATATAGCTTGCCTTACATATATTTGTTTATCATCTCTCCTGTTAAAGTTCCTTGGGGCAGAGGATTGTCTTTTGCCTGGTGTATTCCCATAGTTAAAGACAGTCATAGGTGCTTAATGATATTTATCAATTGATTATGTGACAGGTTCTTAGTGAGCAAGAACAGTAGCTAGGGCTAAAGGAATTCATAAAAGAGACAAATTACTATGGAGAGATGGAGTCTCCCTGGAAGAAGTCAGATTTGTGCTTTTATCTTTTTTAAAAATTTCAATAATATTTTATTTTTCCAATTAAATGTAAAGATAGTTCTCAGCATTCATTTTTGTTAAGATTGTGAGTTCTCCTCCTCCCCAAGACAGCAAGCAATCTAATATAGGTTATACCTACAAAACCTATTAGAGCTTGTTTCCATATTAGTCATGTTGTGAAAGAAAAATCAGAACAAAAGGAAAAAAAAAAGAGAAAAAAAAAGCAAACAAGAAAATATTATTTTTTTATTTTATCATTTTTTTAAAAATAGTTTTTATTTACCAGATATTTGCATGGGTAATTTTACAATGTTGACAATTGCCAAACCTTTTGTTCCAATTTTTCCCCTCCTTTCCCCCAACCCTCCCAGATGGCAGGTCGACCAATACATGTTAAATGTTAGAGTATAAATTAAATACAATATATGTATACATATCCAAACAGTTGTTTTGCTGTACAAAAAGAAACAGACTTTGCAGGCGGACAAAAATAGAGGGATTGGGAATTCTATATAGCGGTTCATAGTCATCTCCCAGAGTTCTTTTGCTGGGTGTAGCTGGTTCAGTTCATTACTGCTCTATTGGAACTGATTTAGTTCATCTCATTGTTGAAGAGGGCCACGTCCATCAGGATTGATCAGCATACAGTATTGTTGTTGACGATAACGATCTCCTGGTCCTGCTCACTTCATTCAGCATCAGTTCACATATGTCTCTCCAGGCCTTTCTGAAATCATCCTGTTGGTCATTTCTTACAGAATAATAATATTCCATAGTATTCATATACCATAATTTATTCAGCCAATTTCCAATTGATGGGCATCCACATAGTTTCCAGTTTTTGGCCACCACAAAGAGGGCTGCCACAAACATTCTTGCACATGTGGGTTCCTTTCTCTTCTTTAAGATATCTTTGGGATACAAACCCAATAGCAACGCTGCTGGGTCAAAGGGTATGCAGTTTGATAACTTTTTGAGCATAGTTCCAAATTGCTCTCCAAAATGGCTGGATGTATTCACAGTTCCACCAACAATGTATCAGTGTCCCTGTTTTCCCACATCCCCTCCAACATTCTGCATTACCTTTCCCTGTCATTCTAGCCAATCTGACAGGTGTGTAGTGGTATCTCAGAGTTGTCTTAATTTGCATTTCTCTGATTAATAATGATTTGGAGCATCTTTTCATATGACTAGAAATAGTTTCAATTTCTTTATCCGAGAATTGTCTGTTCATATCCTTTGACCATTTATCAATTGGAGATTGGCTTGATTTCTTATATATTAGAGTCAATTTTCTATATAGAAAATATTTTTTGAACTTCATTCAGTCACTATAGTTCTTTCTGGATGTGAAAGGAATTTTCTATTCCAAGTCTTTTGGAATTGTCTTGTATCAGGGGCAGCTAGGTGGCGCAGTGGATAGAGCACCAGCCTTGAATTCAGGAGGACCCGAGGTCAAATCTGGTCTCAGATACTGTATCTTATACTGCCATTCCTGAGTTGAGGGGCATCCACTCAATTTCCAATTTTTTTGCCTCCACAAAAGAGACATTTTTATTTGTGCTTTATCTTGAAAGACTTCTAGGATTTTGAGAGAAGATGGAAGAGAAAGATTGATCTGAAACAAAAGCATGGAGGTGGGAAAATGCAAGTTTTTGAGGGGAGTCAGGGAAGAGACTGGTGGCTGTAGTGGGAAGAAAGATTGAAGAACAGTGCAATAGAGACAAGTGGAGTTCGGATTCCCAAAACTTGAGGATATCATTTTTCAGGAGGTTCCTACTCAAATATGAGTTGGGCTCTAAATTCCTTTTTTAGACCCTGAGATTGGATATAGACAGGAGGGCTTGAGTACTGGATAAGAAGTTGGGCCTTTACCCACAGATCTTGGTAAGCTCTTGATATTGTTGAAAGCAGTCTTTCTAGTAGTTATAAGCTCACAATTATGTAGTATTTATAGATTAACAAAAGGGCTAATTTTACTTACAGGGAACCTGTGAAGTTAGGTAGAGCAAATGATTGATATAATTGCCATTTTTCCTGATGAGAAAACAGCCTCAAAGAGGTTAAATGACTTGATCACAGCCTTATAACTGGTAAATGTCAGAGATGGGATTTAAACTCAAGTCTGTTCTGACTTAAAAGTCCAGGATACTTTTTGATTCACTCATATTGCTTTTGACTTTAGACTTTTTTATTTTTTATTTTTTATTTTTTATTTTTAAGAAGGAAATTGGTTTTTGAGTTAACTTGCTTAAACTTGATCTATGGATGACATGTGTCTCTGACCTGAGATTGCAGGAATCTGTCACCTTCTTGGGAGCATAAATGCTCAAGGAAAATAATCCAAAGTGTCTGGAGCTGAAGGGGAAATGGATGCTGGCATCTCAAAGATTCTCAGAATAGCTAGGATTTCTTAGCAGCTGGTAGAGCCCTGGCTCATGGTTTAGCTTCCCACCCCTATGTAGCCCTGCAATTTGATTGAGTCCTGATCCCATAAGTAGCCATGAGAAAAAGAAACTGGGGTATCAGGTTGGCAAAGAATCTAGGGGTTGAGAGTAGGCAATGTGCCAAGTTCCAAATGTGTTCCAGAGATCATAAGATCATAGATTTGTGCAGATCTTCTTGTCTGACTCTTCATTTTGGAGATGAAGAAACTGAGAAGTTAAGCATTTTGTTTAGGATAATGTAGCTAGGAAGTGTTTTGGTGGTGGTGGTGGGGTCTTACTCCACATCTAGAAGTCTTTCTGCTGGCCCAGGTATTGTGTTTATGCATTTGATTCTTTATTTTCCTGTTTAGGAGGAATGTGGTAGCTACCATTTGGCAAGGCAAGAAATAGTGCTTTTTAAACTACCTGACATCTATATGTGTCCTCATACAATAGGGACTGGACACAGTAAATAGGACCTGCTTTGGCAACTCAGAAAAGAGTAGGTTGATGGCACATTTGGGAATCTGTGATACCTTTTTCCTACCTGTCCCTTCCTTAAATCCAAAGGTTCCTTGCTCTGGTGCCCATGGGAGACATAGGAACCATCCTGCCATGGGTCCTTTTTGGGGTTCTCTCAAAAAGAGGGCCTTGGAGCTTATCAGGACTTCATTTTATATTTAGCTGAAAACAGTAATGGTCCATGTCTAAGCGTGATCAGATTACATCTGGGAGGAGAGTTGGCAGTGCTGGGATCAGGGACCAGCTCTCTTCCCAGCACCGTGGCAGAATTTGATCGGACTCTAGGCGTTGGGTCATACAGGCATTTCTGCGCAGGGAAAATTGGTTTGGGGGCTGATTTGAAAAGCTGATTGGTATCTGGGTTTAACAGCTAGAGTCACACCTCAACCCCTTCCCCAATATTCTTGGAAGTGGATCTGCTTAAGAGCACTCCCCAGTGGCAGAGAGTGGAGAGGCTTGACAGCATGGATATGAACCTGGTGGCCCGAGAGGCCAGTCAGGGGATGGCCCCTAGCATAAACAGCCTCCCCCGACCTGTTCCACCAAAAGCCACTAAGAAACCCAAAAAGGCTGTTCTCTTCTTTGAGGTGGAGATTCTGGATGCCAAGACACGGGAGAAGCTGTGTTTCCTGGATAAGGTAAAGAGACTCCTCTTTCTTGAGTGACTTCTGGGACCCATTTGGTGGGTGTTTTGGGAACCTTGGGAACTCTGGTTCAGCCATGGCTGCAGGACATCCCTCAATACCTTTTCTTATTTTTCTCATACCCTCCTCCTCAACTCTTGTTGCTCATTCTGTGTACTGACTAGTAAGAGACTTATCTCCCAAGGCAGTGGGCGGGGCAGGGGGAAAGGGGAGAATTTTATAGAGGGTACAGGTTAAGTGGAACTATAAATGCATGAGGTCTCACTTTTGTCTTATTTCTGGAAATCATGCCATACCCCGAGGTGGAGAGAATGTAGTCCTTCATTGAGGTATATGCATGGCTTTTGAGAGGTGGGGGTGAGGGAGAAGGGGTACAGACAAGCCACAGAATCATGGAATTTAAAGCTGGAGAATCTCATAGATCATCTTGTCCAATCCCTTCACTTTATAGATGAGTAGACAGCTTTTTCCAAGGTTACTGATATTTTGTAGCAGAGCCAGAATTTCCACCCTATTACTTTGACCCAAAGTCCCATCATCTTTCCCCTATGCCATGTTTACCTCTCCAAATTGACTTTTTTGCTGCCTTCTACTGTGGGCTTTTGCACATTGTGGGTACTTAATATCTGTTGGCTGCAGTACCCATCAATGTCACTATAGAATATTTAGTAAGCTTGGCCATTCAGAGTGATGGGTGACCAGCTAATAGGTTTTCTGCCTCCCATTTCCTATCTGGAAAATGGACAGGTCCAAACCCCTAGTGATGATGCATGTGATGGTGTCCCTGAAGCTCTTTTGTACTCTGGGAAAGAGGATGAGCCCCAAAATACAGGTATTCAGTTCCATCTTGTCCTTTAAACTTTGAGTGAGGGTTTGGTTTGATTGATACCTGTTACTTGTCAGGAGGAAGAAGAAATAGTTTTAAGTATATAAAAGCTCACATAGTGATCTGGATCTTCTCAAAGAATACCCAGCTTCTTGAATCTTAACCTATTTTCTATTTTTTCTGTTAGATCTAAGAAGGTACATGTCCCCTGAGGTGTTTAGCCCTCTCTATCAGCCTTCACCCAGAGCTTTCACACCTTTAAATCCCTTCTGACAGCTGTGACTTAGACAGATTTTCCCTGTTGGTTGAAGGGTTTAGGGCTTCTTTGCCAATCTAATATTTCTGTCTGTGGCAAGAGTGCCACCTGCAGGTGTTTGTTATCTGTTTCTCATATCTTTGAAGGGTCTATGCCCTTGGAAGAGAAATTTTCTCTTTCTTACAATATTGGATATAATAGTGAGTGTACCTTTGCTTAAGGCAAGAAAGGTTTAATGGGAATCTCCCTCTATTTCCTCCTCTTCTCCAAGCTTGCAGTTTGGGAAGAATAAGATTCTCTGTGCTTCCTCTTAACCTTTATGAGAGAAAGCTGAGTGAGCAAAACTTAAGATGGCTTTAGTGCCAGAGTGGCTAAGGCAGAACCTGGGATGGGGAACAGAATTGTCCATATTTTCTCTTAGAGCTACATACTCTGGGGTTCCCATCTGTTCATGGTCTTTGCTGATCCTCAATAGACCTGTTGCCATCTTATTATAAGCATTATTTCCTGAGTTTTGAGGCTTATGATTTCTCCCATTTAGCTTCTGCTTCCTTGCTAAGGACAAGGCACTCTTATACTTTGCTATAGAACTAGTAGCAAGACCCCGGGATGGGTTGGGGTAGTAATAGTAGTAGCTTGAGCTGGCACCCTTCCTCTAGGAGACATTCCCTTTGCCTGGCTGTCTGCTTTGATCCTTTCTTCCTGCATAGAGAAGTCCCTTTATTTTACCCTTTCCCCACCTCCAACACCCTTAAGAAGAGGTGTGAGATCATGGCTCCTGGGACTGCCTTTATGCCAGAGCTAACGCTTCCCCTGGTACACTTCTTCCCAGGTGGAACCCAATGCCACCATTGCTGAGATCAAGAACCTCTTCACAAAATCACGTATGTATCTTGGCCCCAGAGGGGAGCACTGGAACTCTCAGGAGTCTCAAAGAATAACTGTTAGAGCTGGATGGGGCCCTCATGGTCTAGTTCAGACTCCTCATTTTACAGATGAGGAAACCAAGACCTTCCAGAAACTGACTCCAAAGGAGAAGCAATGATGGGGAGGCACTGGGTTAAAACTTTATGGTTTACTGCTTCTCTTTGGTCCTTGTTAAACTTCATTTGTTGGTAGTGATGGAGTAGATACCACTTATTTTAGGAGCATGCAGGCTAGGCTGGAATTGGGAACCAATATTAGAAGTCAGAATATACCAGTGTTATGGAAATGCAAAGTAATGAAAGAAAAAAACAAACTAAAGTCCTATTCTTGCTGTGAAAATGATTTTTTTTTTATTGGTTGATAATTCCCTCCTGTGTGGTTAGTAATATTGCAGTGTTATTTTAAAGACATTTCTTGCTTTCATGATAGTTACTGTGTGGTAAAAAAACATTAAGTAAATACAGAAATGAATGTATTAATCCTCAAAATGTTGGATTGACTTGAAATACTCCAGTTTTTAAGCAAAGATAAATCATTGATGAGTTGGAATTAGGACTTGTTCAAAAAAGGAATAATTTCCTTTTTTCCTGTTAGGGTATATTTTGCTGATATGATAGTATCTCTGGAGTTTAAGCAATACAGGGCAGAAAGCTTGGCCACTTGGCTGAGATGTGTGGGGTATGTGGGATATATAGGGTTGTTATAAGCTTTGGTGGGCCACCCTAAGGCAATGTTCCTTGAAGTGATAAGATTACTAGGACAGGGTCTTTTATCTTCTCTGTTTCTCTTTTCCTAGATCCCCAGTGGTATGCTGCCCGGCAGTCCCTGCGGCTGGATCCTAGTGAGTAAATGCTTTTATAGGGAACCCATCTTCTTCCCCTGACTATCCATCACAGTGCCTTTGGAGTAGAGGTCTCATCAAATACTTGTGAGAACTCATCCTTGTGGGTCCTCCTCTCACCTTTATTGGTTCTCTTTTCCTGTTTTCTCAAACAGAGGGGAAGTCCTTGAAGGATGAGGACATTTTGCAAAACTTGCCTGTGGGGACCACAGCCACACTTTACTTCCGGGATTTGGGAGCCCAAATCAGCTGGGTGACGGTGAGATTCATGCTCTTTCCCTATGGAGGCCCTACCCCAATATGTAGTCCTCTTCCCTTTCCTATCCTTTACTTACATTCCTTACTGCCCAGGTATTCCTGACAGAGTATGCTGGCCCTCTCCTCATTTATCTACTCTTCTACTTCCGGGTACCCTTCATCTATGGTCACAAATATGACTTCACATCTAGCCGGCACACTGTGGTTCAGTGAGTATGTTTTTTGGGCAGGGGAATGGGCCAACTCAGGGACATATTTCCAGTCCTGCCATCTTCCTCTTTTCCCTGGTTTCCTACCCCTCATTGGAGGGTCTGGATGAGGGCTTGCTGGAGCAGTGGGATAAAGAGACTCCTACTCAAGAATCAGTCTGGATGGCGTCATTGGAGAGACGATGTGGTGGAATTGGTTTGGAATTAGGCTTGGCTTCCAGGCCTGGCTCTCCTACTTACTGCCACTTTTGGGATGTTGGGCAAATCTTTCATCCTCTTGGGGTCCTCAGTGCCTTTTCTATAAATTGTGGGGGTTGGACTTGAAATCTTTTAAGATTAGGTCCAGCTCTGATCCTTTGATTCTTGACTTCATAGATTCCAATTCAGTGATTTCCTTGTCTTATGATTAGCAGGGCCTGGGGGTGGAATGGGATATGGGATCCTATAGTTATGAGCTAATCCTCTTTTCTCTTCCTCCTCCTCCTCTAGTCTTGCCTGTATTTGTCATTCATTCCACTACATCAAGCGCTTACTGGAAACACTGTTTGTTCATCGTTTCTCTCATGGAACAATGCCCCTGCGCAACATCTTTAAGGTTAGTCCTTGGTAGAGGGAAGGGGGCAAGCACTGAGACTATGCCTTGATTCTTTCCTATATGAGAAGACTATGTTTTCACGTGGCCAAATAGGGATTTGTTGGCCTTGAGGTATGGAACTTTGTTAGGGTTCTGCCATGTTGGAGAACATCCTGTCAGTTGGCTGTGGTCTTGGCAATTAGATTGCCCTGAAGCTCAGAGGCTTCAGTGCTGCTGATCATGTTCATTAAAAGCTGAAACTTTATTGTAGACCTTGTCAGAACTCCTTAGGGGAAACTTGCCCTTTATCTCTCCTCAGACTCAAGACAATATTGCTTTGCTGGCTCCTTGCATCCTTTAGTTGGAGCTTGTCTGCTTCCTTCTCTTTTCAGTCCTATACTCACTTCCCTAGGCATAGGCCAGTTTGGAATTTATTAGAGGGGCTGCTCTGACATGTATTTGTTGAGAGAAGTCAGCCCCTAGCTCTTGGCTTTATCTATAAAATGTTAATAATACTGGAAACTATCTACCCTACAGAGGTATTGTGAGGAAAGTATACTTAAAAGCTGCGCCAATAGTGAGCATTATCTCTTTTCTATTTTTTCATGGGGGAGGGGGGAGAAAGCAGGATGCTGTAGTTAATTTTACAAGCATAAGATGGGGGAAGTTTGGGTGAGAACCTGTAGAAATAAAGCAAGGAATTTGGAGGACTCTAAGCTCAACATGAGCCAACAATTTGTTGGTCATTGTTGCTGTTGTTTTATTCATGTTTGATGACTTGTGACCCTATTTGTTTTTGTTTTTTTAATAGCAGATACTAGAATGGTTTGCTATTTCCTTCTCTAGCTAATTTAACAAGATGAGGAAACAGGCAAACTGGGTTAAAGGGCCTTAGGGTCATATAGCTAGTAGTGTTTGAGGCCAGATTTAAATGAATGAAGATGAATCTTCCTTGCTCCATGCCTATTCTATCTACTATGTCACCTAGTTAATAACCCTGGTGGGCTAGTATGGTTGCCAAAAGCTATTATAATCTTGGATTGCATTAACAGAAGCATAACTTTCAAAAATGAGGTCACAGTCTCATCCATTCACTGGTCACCCCTCATATATATAATGTTATGCAACTAACAAACATTCCATGGGCCTGGAATATAAAAATGAGTTTCAAGGGATGGGGGCTAGTAAGAGTGAAGAGAAGACTTAGGCTAACTATCTTCTAGTATTGGGTTTTCATGCAGAAGAATCAGACTGGTTTCTGTTTAGCCTTACAGGGAAAAATCAAGAGTAATGAGGGAAAGCTTCAAAGGAGCTTCTTAGAACTTGGTGTCAGTGTCCTGAGAATTTGAGAAGGGACTGCTTCTGAGGGTGCTGGATGAGTACATTGTTGTGCAGCAGAGCAGGGACAGGGATTCTTGGAAACAGCCAAGTGGCTCTTGAGCTCTGTCTGGTTGGACACTGGAGTCAAACAACAGTTCTGACACTAATTGTGTCCTTTACTTCTCTAAAGCTTTATAGTTTTCTCACAATGACATGAGATAGAATTATCATCCCTATTTTATAGATGAATCGAAACTTATTTATAAAATTGAAGTTCCAAATGTTCTAACCAGTTGGTTCTTTTCCTGTTTTCAGAACTGTACCTACTACTGGGGCTTTGCTGCCTGGATGGCCTATTATATCAACCACCCTCTCTACACTCCCCCAAGTGAGTGGCCCAGTTTCTGCTCTATCCCTGGGGACTCTTGGGAATCTGCTGGCCCTTTCAGCTGACATTCACCCTTTTTCTTCTATTGTTTCCTCCCTCTCAAGCATATGGTGGTCAACAGGTGAAACTAGCACTTGGAATTTTTGTGGTAAGGGAGCTTTTGGGAGCAAGTGATCTGGAGAAAGAGTGTGTCTGTGTTTGGTGGGGATTAAGGGGGGGGAATATGGAATTCACCTGGAAGGGGGTATTTTGGAGGCCAGAACCTTGTCTAATTATTGCCTTCTCCCAGCTCTGCCAGCTCGGTAACTTCTCCATTCACATCGCTCTGAGGAATCTGCGCCCAGCAGGTGAGTACTGGTTGTCTGCATACAGTAGGTACTTGCTAAGTGCATCAGGTTGTATTTGCTGGTGATGTGAATGACCTTGGACAAATCATATAACCTCTGTGAGCCCCTCTCCCACATCTGTAAAATAAATGGGGCTGGGCTAGATGATCTATAAGGACCCTTCAAGTTTTCTATCTAGGGCTGATATTATGCCTACACTCTATTATAGGTTCCAAGACCCGGAAGATACCTTATCCAACCAAGAACCCCTTTACGTGGCTTTTCCTGCTGGTGTCATGTCCCAATTACACATATGAGGTAACTCTCCCCTTCAATATCTGTATTTGTTAGATTCAGGATTCTTTTCTGCCAGCTTTAGGTTATCTCTCTGGAGTCCTGGGTACTGGATTGTAGAATGGGGCATCTCAGAAACACCAGAAATGAGACATTTAGCTCACTAAGTCAAGAACAAACAGTATCTATTCCCCTTCTGTTTTGTGGCCTTAATCAGGCCAAGACTTTTTGGCCTGCACTAGAAACCAAGAGCTCCAGGTTATTTTCTCACCTAGATCATAGTCTCTAGTTACTTTGGAGGGTGAGTAGGTCTATAAGGATCACATGTTGGGCAAGGATACCAGGTCTTAACTGTACCCTTTTTTCTTTCATAGGTGGGGTCCTGGATTGGGTTTGCCATCATGACCCAGTGCCTCCCAGGTGAGACTTAAGTTTCTTTTTTTACCCCTTGAATAAACTTAGGCTAGACCTGGGAAGCAAAGGAACTCTTTATTCCAGCAAGGGGGGGGGGGGGAAATCTGGGCTTCAAGAACTCTTACTGCCTTTGTGTTATTGGTACCGTTTCCTCATTTGTGAAATGAAAGGGCTGGACCAGATAAGCAGAACCAAAAGCCTTCCTGACTTATAAATTCCAAAATAATAGCAGTCCATTTACTCTTGCCTCTCATTCTCTCCTCCACAGTGGCTCTCTTCTCCCTCGTGGGCTTCATCCAAATGACCATCTGGGCCAAAGGGAAGCATCGAAGCTATCTGAAAGAGTTCCGAGATTACCCCCCACTTCGTTCTCCCATCATCCCTTTCCTTCTATAACCCACCTCCCTGGAGTGATGATTATTGGGCAGCTTCTTGGCTCCTGCTTCTGTGCCCAGGGTAGGAGAGGGCCCAGGACTCCCATCCTCTCTTCCTAGGCCCTCCCCTGACCCTGGGAGCCAGTTTAGCTGTTGCCTGGACAGAGGGCTTGATTCTCCCCGCTTTTCCTGACTCAAACATAACATGGGCTCTGCAGGAGGGATACTGGTCTTTGAGGGTCTTGTTTTCTGGCTACAGGAATAAAACTCTCATTCTAATTCCAGGAGCTCTGAGTGATTCTTTGCTGAAAGCCACTATGGAAAAGATTGGATAGGAGCCTAAATAGCCTTAGTGCTGAGGCAAGCATAAGCCCAAAGAAACCTGGTGAAATACACTTTTAATAGCTTAACTCTTGAGGGTACGTACAGACACCTAATCTTGTGTGACTGCAGTCTATGTTTATACAAGTTTTACACAGAAGCCTCATTCAGCTCACTGAAGATGTTTGCTTTGTGAATCAAAGAAAATTAGGATGCCTACCCAGCTTGAGGAAGTTAAAAGAGACACAAATGGGTAAACATGGGTGCTGGCTAGAAGGCTCCTCCAATCATGGTATAGTTGAAAGCAGAATTGTAAAATTCAAGACAGTTATTAGGTAGAGTACAGACTTCAGGGGCCATGCATACCCTACCTGAGTGTCTTTGCCTCTACCCAAAATGCCTCAAGCACCAGAGAGAGCAAGATGGGGAGAAGGGAGTGAGAGTTGGGAGCTGGTCAAAGAAGACCCTGAGGCCCCAATATACAGATAGGTGGTGCTTATGATGGCACACACAGGCCTTTGAAGGGGCCTAGAAGTTCAAAACAGTATTTATTTTTCCAGCTGGTACATGATTATGGGGACAGAGCTGGGGTCTTAGTATAATCGTGGGTATTTTCACTGTGAAGATTTGCTCTTCGCCTGCCGCTTCTGTCTTGCCAACAAACGCCGTTCTCGCTCAAACTCTTTCATGCGGCCCACATAGCTAGGAGACAGATGGGAATGGGTCAGACTTGTCATCAAGGCCGCTTCACCTTCAGGCTCATAAACTGCCAATGTTCCCTGCTGACATGACCCCCCCCACCCCCACCTTGGGGAGCAGGAAGGATTCCTCCTCCTTTGGAGTCTGTCAAATAGCAGCAGCACCTCTCCCTCATAAGACAGCCACTCTGAAGTATGTGGAGTAATTCAGAAACCAATTAATATTCTTCAGAGTTGGACTTATTTTGAAACAAGAAAAGGCTGTTGAAAGGCAGAAGGAAGAACTTTTTAGCCTGGCTCACTAACTCTAGTCTATAGTTCCTTAGGAGTTTTAAGACTAAAGCCCAAGGGTTCCAGTCCAAAGCAAATCCCTCTCATTTCCAAGGAGCCACCCTTTCCTTTCTATTGGGTCTAACCTCACCTAAGTTTGTCATAGCCGGGGCTCCCAAAAGCTGTTCTAGGCTTTCCTTGGTTAGGCAATGTCTTCCTACACATCCCTGAAAACAGGTTCTATGTGCTGGGGAGAGAGTATCAAGTATGTCATCATCTTAAGACTAGATCTGCTAAAATGGAAAATGATGGGACTGTACCATTCCCAAAGCTTTCTTAATCTCAATGTCCAGCCTTCAACTTCCTCATGTTTGGGACTTGCATTTCCAATTATCTCCTGGACATTTCTAGGATTCTGCCAGAGTTGAAACTTAACATGAAGCTGAATTCCTCATCTTCCTTTCAATCAGCAAATTTCTGATAATGGTCCCATCTTAGGATTTGAAGTATTGGTTATTTTTAGAATTACTTATATACATTAATTTTCAACTAGGTCTCATCTCTCACTTGGGCTATTGAAAAAGTTTCCATTATAACCAGTCTCCCCAACTCCAATGCCTCTCCAACATACATCTTCAGCCACCTTCGTAAATCACAGTTATGATCACATCATTCGTCTGGGCAGGAATCGCTCTCATTAGTCTAAAGTATCAGACTCAAATCTATAAGGCTGATAATGGGGGGGGGTCCTTCACAATCTGGCCTCCATTTCCCTTTCTCAAGTTTCATCTATTTCCTCTGTGCTTGTCAAATTGATTTCATCGATTTCTCCTTTTCCTTGTTAATATTATTTCTCACAGGAGATAGGAGGTAGGGTAGGGAGTAGGGCAGGTAGCTATGGACTTATTCCTGGTGTTCAGGGTTTAAGGGTGTGGGAAAGGAAGTGGGAAGAAGGGACAAGAACTGTCTTTGCTTAGTGTATGGTAGGATAGATGGAATGAGGCTTTACTCGTATTTGGCAATATGGGAGTGGGACCTGGGCCTTTGTTTCCAGCATGGGAGTGCATAGGGGTTGGGGAGTAGAGAGAATAAGTTGGCTCAAGAAGGGACAGATAGGAGATGAGGGTGATGGGCTTGTGGTACAACAGTGATGAAGCTTACTCTTGGTGCTCGCAGAGGTCCCACATGTGCTTCTCATGGCCGCAGGCCAGGAAATTTGGAAAACTGTCCCGCTTACACTTGAGTAGTCTGATGAGATGGTGTGCGCAGTAATCCCGCTGTTTCAGCAGTAGCTGTGCATCATTCATTTCCTGCTGTGTGGCCACCATCACTGCACCCATGAGAGAACCAGAACAAAGGCTTTAGCTTGGGGTCTTGCCCCATTCTCTCAATTCCTTACTCAAGGCCCTCTTCCTCCATTTCCTTCAAAGAACTTCCCTGACTATGCTGCTCACATCCCATTGATCTCCCTCACTAGGGAGAGCAAATAGGAATCTGCCTCCTTGCAAAGAAGGTGACAGGGAGAACTGTTCTATACCTAATTCTGAGCACAAGGAGGCACCAAAGTAGAAAGAGAAATGATGGAGACTGGGGGGAAGTGATTGCCACAGAATCAGAAGGCAGAAAAACCAGAAAAAGCTAGATATTCTTTAGATGTTGGATAAACATTTTAAAGGAAATCTGAGGAAGAACAAAGTATCAAAATATAAAACAATTCTGAGGGGAAGAAAGGAGAAGCTATTTAAAAGAGACCACAGTAGATTTAAAAAAAAAAAAATCTTTTTTAAGGTAGAAGATCTATTAGAACCAAAGATGGGATAGCTGAATAAAGAAAATGGTATAACACTCTTAAAACAGTTTCAGTAGAGGTAAAACTCAAAATACACTGAAACTTGGTAATGGATAGCAGAGAAAAAGAGGGCTTTCAAAAAGTTACTTTAGTGGAGAGAAATATTAAAGAAGGCTCATGAGTTGTAGTGGATGGGACTGATAACAATTGATCCTTCACACCCAGAACAAATCCCAAATAGTTAAAAGGGCCATCGATTAGCTGCCCTCAGTGAGTTCAATGACAATGGATCGCCATTCTACGTCCCAGTTACACAAAACTAGCAGTTAAATTTCTGAGCTGCTGTTGGTCAACTTTAGAAGTCTTTGGAGGACAAGAGAAGTGCTACTCGACTGAGGTGCAAATATCATAATTTTCCAAAAAGGATAAAAGTATAAAAAATAGGGTGGTGGGAAAATTCTGGAACATATAAAAAGGGGTAAAGAATGAATAATTTCATCTCAAGGGAAAGCTATTCAGACTAGTTGAAGGGACAGAGGATGTTTAGTCTGGAAAAGAGAAGTTTATCCATATAGAACATTTTAGCTGTAAACTATTCTAATTATTAGCTGTATGATTCTGGGCATGTCACCTAAACAACCTCCAGCTATAAATAGAGCCAATAATAGCACTTACCTCACAGAGGAGTTGTGATAGGCAAATGAGATAATTCTAAAAAGTGCTTTGCAAGCATAGTACCTGGCACATAGTAGGTGCTATATAAATGCTCACTCCGTCCTCCTTCCCCACTATGCCTGGCACAGTGTAGGTGTCATATAAATGCTCACTCCGTCCTCCTTCCCCACTATGCCCGGCACACTGTAGGTGTCATATAAATGCTCACTCCGTCCTCCTTCCCCACTATGCCTGGCACAGTGTAGGTGTCATATAAATGCTCACTCCGTCCTCCTTCCCCACTATGCCCGGCACACTGTAGGTGTCATATAAATGCTCACTCCGTCCTCCTTCCCCACTATGCCTGGCACAGTGTAGGTGTCATATAAATGCTCACTCCGTCCTCCTTCCCCACTATGCCCGGCACACTGTAGGTGCTATATAAATGTTTACTCCGTCCTCCTTCCCCACTATGCCCGGCACACTGTAGGTGCTATATAAATGTTTACTCCGTCCTCCTTCCCCACTATGCCCGGCACACTGTAGGTGTCATATAAATGCTCACTCCGTCCTCCTTTTCCACTATGCCCGGCACAGTGTAGGTGTCATATAAATGCTCACTCCGTCCTCCTTCCCCACTATGCCCGGCACACTGTAGGTGCTATATAAATGTTTACTCCGTCCTCCTTCCCCACTATGCCCGGCACACTGTAGGTGTCATATAAATGCTCACTCCGTCCTCCTTTTCCACTATGCCCGGCACAGTGTAGGTGTCATATAAATGCTCACTCCGTCCTCCTTCCCCACTATGCCCGGCACACTGTAGGTGCTATATAAATGCTCACTCCGTCCTCCTTTTCCACTATGCCCGGCACACTGTAGGTGCTATATAAATGCTCACTCCGTCCTCCTTCCCCACTATGCACGGCACACTGTAGGTGTCATATAAATGCTCACTCCGTCCTCCTTCCCCACTATGCCCGGCACACTGTAGGTGTCATATAAATGCTCACTCCGTCCTCCTTTTCCACTATGCCCGGCACACTGTAGGTGCTATATAAATGCTCACTCCGTCCTCCTTTTCCACTATGCCCGGCACACAGCTTTGTGAGCTACGTGCTATGTAAGAGCTTATTCCATTCCCTTCCCCACAGGCCGGTGCATAACAAGCCTTCAGTAGGCGGCCATCCAAGGGACGATGGAGCCTTCCCGAGGTGAAAGCTACGGGTGGAAGTTAGCACGCTCCCTGACACGCAGAGCTGGGCACGGGGGGCTCCCGGATCGGGGCAGGCCCTCGGGGCGATCGGGCCCAGCCTCTCATTTTACGGGCGGAGGTGACTGCGAGCCATGGGCCCAAGGTCACCGGAGTAGAAGCCTGAGAGCCGGGGTCCACGCGGCTCCCGGGCACCTCCTCCCTTCGCCAGCGCCCCCAGACTGCCTCAGGGGTCCCAGACCCTTTCTCCGCGGCGGCTCGCACTGGACGCCGGGAGACTTCTTCTCTCCCTCAGCCCCAAGCCGGTGCCCTCACCTCGCTCCTTGCGTCCCTGGAAGCCGTAATCCGGGGGAAAGGTGGGCATCTGCAGCGGGTCGGGCTCCACCTCCGCGTCCATAAAGTACCGCCTAGTCAGGTGGGCACCCATTGCTGCTGCAGTCCCCGAGGCTTCGGCTCCGGGGGTCACCTCAGCCTCCCCTCCCGCCCCGGAAGCTCTAGGCTCGGAGAGCTATCACTTCCGGGATAGTCTGTCCTAGTTCGCTGCCCACGATAAAGGCGGGGGAAACCTGAGTGCTTTCCGCTTGCGCCCTCTTGCGGGACGTCTGGAAGCCTGCAGTTGAGAATCTCGAGAGAAAAGCAGGTACCAGGACAGGCATTAGCGCAAGCTCAAGCACAAGCACGAATAGTTAACCATAGAGTGAGCAAGCAAGAAAACGTCTTCCTCCCAGTGGCTCTAGTCTTGCCATTCCTCATTTTTTTATAAGTGACTTGCCCAGGGTCACACAGCCAGGCAGTGTTAAGTGTCTGAGATCAAATTTGAACTCAGATCCTCCTGACTTCCGGGCTGGTGCTCTATCCACTGCGCCCCCTAGCGGCCCCCACGCACATACTTTTAAGTTTAGTCTAAATGATTAATACTTAGGTCTAATGGGGCCGCTAGGGGGCGCAGTGGATAGAGCACCAGCCCTGAATTCAGGAGGACCCGAGTTCAAATGTGATCTCAGACACTTAACACTGCCTGGCTGTGTGACCCTGGGCAAGTCACTTAACCCCAAGTGCCTCAGGGGAAAAAAAATACCTGATTTGTATATTTCTGAGGTTGTAAATGCTTCCATTGAAAATTTAACAGTCCCTCTTGCGCCGAGGAAATGGGCACCTGGCTTAACACACTACAGCATCCCAGATGTAGAAATACTTTCAATGCAGGAGCGGGTATAGGAAGGGGTATTTATAAAATAAATAAGTACCTAGAAGATTATTCGAAGAAATATCGTTAGAAGAAAAAAATTCAGGCAATAGGAAAGACAAATTATGGGCGAAAAAGCTGGATTTGGGCTTGAAATCTGAATCCCAACTCCAAATTTACAACGTTGGATTAGGTGATAGAAATGGCAAATGTGTTTGAAAAGGGGAAATGAAAAGAGAAGATGAACTTTAAAATACACAATCTAAATACTATAGTATAATTATAATAACACATAATAATATAATAATAATAACAAATAATATAATAATATAATGCAAATAGAAATATGTAATATCACATACACATATATTTTTATAGATATAATCTTTTATACATCAGCTCATACTTTAAAAAAATATTAAGACCCTTTGCCACAAACCAGGGCAGCGAGGTAGGACAATAGACAGAGCTCAGGGCTTGAAGCCAGCTTTGGACACTAGCTATGTGACTGTAGGCAAAATTACTTAAATTCTGTTTGCCTCAGTTTCCTCATCCGTAAAATGGCTACGATAATAACAGGACCTACCTCCGAGGTTTGTTGTGAGGATCAAGTGAGACACTATTTTTAAAGTGTTTAGTACTATATAAATGTTGAGTATTATTAGCTATTGTTATTTTTTTCTTCCTCATAATGCATTGATTTCATACTCCACTATTTCCTTCCTGATTTTCTGATAAGACAGTGACTCTTTCTGTTTCCAAATCCAACTTCTTTACATGTACCCTTAATCTCATTTTGTTCTGCCTTCCACAAGACGTTACCTTCATTAATCGACCCTCGTAATCTTTACCCTCTCCCTATTTGCTCCTTCCTTGCTACCTACAAATGCACTAAAGTCTTTCCCATTCTTTAAGAATTTTCACTATCCTTTCAAACTATTTTCAAATCCTATTATCTTTTCAAATTATTATTTTAGGTCTCTCGTTTTTTTCAGCAAAACTTCTTGAGAAATCCATTTATATAATTAACAACATTTGTCAAAACTCTTCTCTCTTGTTTTGTTTCACATAACCTCAATATCATTTCACTTTCTATTTTTGCCAAGACCAAAGCCTCTACTTTTACACTTCATTTTAACTCCTCTTGTATACCTTGAGAATTTTCTTCATTTGTTCATTTGTTTGTTCATTCATTCATTCTTCATCTTTTTTTTTTTTTTTTTTTCCTCTTCTTCCCCATTCCCTCCATATGATATACTTTGGTTATGGATCTTTCAGAAAGGTACATAATTTTAATTATCTAACAAGGAAGTGCAATATCAGAACTGGATATTGAGTGGTAATGTATTGAACTTACTTTTTCTGGCTCCGGTGGAAGATAGCATTCTCCCAAGAAGCAGATGGCTTCCGAGGAGCGTAAACCTGCAAACATCTAAACATCCCCCATTAAAAAAAATCTCCTTGTTTTGGTGGTGCTAAGTAGCTTTGATTAATCCCTCACTGGCCAGATCCAAATTAATCTAAAGTATTAAATGGAATATACTTTCAAATGTTATTAATTTTCAACCAATAAGCAGTTATTCCCTCCCCCCCGCCTTTTCTCCTGATTGGGGGGAGAGGAAGAAAGAAAAACAAATCCTTGTAATAAGTATATTCAAGCAAAACAAATTCACATATTGGCTGTGTCCAAAAATGTGTCTCATGCTGCATATTTCATCCATCACTTCTCATATTAAATCTGCTGTCTGTAGCTATCTTAGAGCCCCATCCCATTTTAGTTTTATTTTCTCAGTTCCCTGCCCACGGCATTCGTACAAACTGAGTTAGCATGCTCTGAATTGTATTTATATAATGTCTTTGGGATTTGTGTGCACAGGATAAGTCATCTGAGTGATCCTTGGGGTATTGTAATAATGTAAGAGTCTAAATTGACTCAAGTACATTTTTCTTTGAATCTACAGAAAAGTATTATTGTATAAAGATACTATAAAGTCCGACAAAGGAATGAAATATCTGAGTTGTTTCTCAAGTTGAAACTTTGCTCAATTCAAAAGCCAAGTGCTTTTCAACCAGTAAATAATCATTTTTTAGACACCTTCAACATGATAGGCACCATGCTAGGTGATGGGAAGAGACTAATCTTTGTCTTCAAAGAGCTTACATTTTATCAGAGGAAGCAGCAGTTAAACATAAATATAAAGTGATTTTCTTTTTGGCAGTAGGAAGGAAGGCATTAGCAAATGGGTTCAGAAAAGGCCTTATGTAGAAGATGATTCTTAGTAATTCTTTTTTTTTTTTTTTTTCCTGAGACTAGGGTTAAATGACTTGCCCAGGGTCACACAGGTAGGAAGTATTAAGTGTCTGAGATCAGATTTGAACTCTGGTCCTCTAGGGCTGGTGCTCTATCCACTGCGCCACCTGGATGCCCCTTCTTAGTAATTCTAAAAAGTGAATGTAAGGAGGAGTGTATTTTAGGCATGGCAATCAACCTTACAGAAATATCAACTAGGAAAATTTTGCTCAATGTGTATGTGTATGAAAGGAAAGTATGGGTAATAAATTTGGAAAGATAGTTTGGAGTCGGACTATAAAAAGCTTTTATTGCAAAATGCTGCAGTAGAGTTGGCATTAGATCCTGGAGATAATAGGAAGCTTTTGGAGTGTATTGAGTATTCGAGTGATTTGTGACCTGTATTTTAAGAATATCAATTTGGTAGCTGTGTGGAGGATGGACTATAGTGGAGGGAGAACAGGAGTCGAGACTGATTAAGAGGTTATTTTAATAATCTAGGTAGGGTAATGAGAGCTTAAACCAGGAAAGTGTTTATTGAGAGGAAAGGAGGGGATGAATTGAAAAGGCTCAGAAACTAATTGGATATAGAGAAAGTGAGGAGTTGAGATGATACCAAGGTCATGAATCTGGTTGAATGGAAGGATAATGGTGCTCTTGATAGTATGTCAACAAACATTTATTAAATATCTACTATATGTCAGGCACTGTGCTAAACATGGCATACAAAGGCAAAAGTCTAATGAAGAAGATAACATGAAAGCAACTATGTACAAATAAGATACATACTAGATAAAGTGGAGATAGCCAACAGAAGGAAGGCGCTAATAGAAATCGGGAAGTTCAAAAGAAAGGTGGATGTTCAGGGGAATATTGATTTTATTTTGAGAATATAGAATTTGAGATAGCTGTAGGATATCCAGTTTGAAATATTCAATAATTGGGGTTGAGGGGGTTGGAAATCAGGAAACTTGGAACCAAAGCTGTTTATAAAAGATCTGGGAATCATCCATAAAAAGATAATTGAATTTACAGGAGTTGATGAGCATACTAAGAAGGAGTGTAGAGAGAGACAGGGAGAGTGACCAAGACAGAGCACTTGCTGTACAGGTACACCTATGGTATGGGATATAAATGCTTTTGCTGCAAAGGAGCCTGAGAAGAAATATCATTTTAGCAGAAGAACCAGGAAAGAGCAGTATCATGGAAACTAGGAGAGAATAGTCAAGAATCAAACACTATAGAGAAATCAGGAAGGATGAAGACTTAGGAAAAGGCCATTGGAGTTAGCAAGAAAGAGATCACAAGTGATTTTGGATAGAACAATTTTAGTGCATTAGATGGGTCTGAAGTCCAATTGCAAGGGGCTGAGAAGTGAATGGGAGGTGAAGAAGTATGGATAGTTTTTTCTCCTAATATTTTGATTGTAAATGAGAGGACATAGCTTAAAGACATAGAGACATAGGAAAAATTTTTAAATTTGTAATGATGGGGGAATTTAGCCTTGTTTATAGGGAGCAGAGAAGAAGCTAGTGGATAGGGAAACATTGAAAATTAGAGAAGTGGAGAAAATGATTGAAGGATCAAAATCTCAGAGAAGAATGGGGGAAGATGAAATTTAGAGCATAAATACAAGGTTTGGTTTTGGCAAGAAGAGACATTTCTTCCTTTGAAACTTGAGAAAAGGAGGAGAGAAGAGGAGATAATGTTGAGAGTTTTTGAGGTATAGAATTGGGAAAGCCAATGCATGGCCTTATATTTTCCCCCCCTAGAATGTGTGAGAGGAGCTTCTCTTTTGAAAAGAGATGGAGAAGAGGGTGGTAGAGGTCACTTGAGGAAAAAAGGGAAGATTTAGAATGGATGTCCCAGTGCACTTGGATGTATAGCGAATCAGAGAAGAATAAGAAGGCTGCCATACAACAATGAGAACTGACTTGAGATTGGATTACATAAATTTGTATTAGACTCAGCATAATCATGTGACTTTTTCTAACAGCATTCACCATATAAAAGTAGAGTATATCTGCTTGAAAAAGGATGTATTGAAGAAACTTCTTTCTCTCACAACAAGCACCTGTAATATTTGCACAATACTTTTATCTCCTCCAGTTTGGTCAAGGACACAGACAAAAATCAATGCGGTGACCATTTATGACTATGCAATTAGCAAGCATCTCATAATGTTTGGTTACTTTTAAAATAAAATGTTCATTGGAATGAAGGGGAACTTTTAATTCATCTCTGACTACCATGCCTGGTCTTCTGGCTCTGATTTTTAGAAAAGTGCTCTCCAGCAATCCAATGGCAACAGACAAAACATCAATGATTTACAAATATCTGTCTTTTCCCATGAGTTATTGGCTATGGATCCTTTTGTAATTTCCCTAAGGAGAAATGTCAGATTCATGTCAATTTTATGTGCTTCGAATAAAATGTTATTCCTGTGATTGAACAAGAATTATTTGCTGAGCAGGCATAACTAGTTGGATTGTTAAACCCAATGTGTCTTGCATTTGCTTTGGAGTCAAGTTCTCAAAAGATATAGATTTTTGAGATTCCTTCATAGTTCTGTATGGGAACCTATCCTGTTCTATTAAATGTGATCAGACCCACTGTGCTATCTAGAGGAAGAAGGGTCAGGGATATCTGCAAAAGCTCTATTAGAAATCTTTTTTCTTCCAGTTAGCTATCAACAATTTAGAGCAGGCTCCTCACTCTGCTAGGTATTCAACTGTAGAAAACTGGAGGATTAGTTTTTCAGACTGATTTATTTCAGATAAGTTGGATTATGCTAGAAGGAACTGATTGATTTGAGAACAGAAATTACAGACCCAAAGCTTAACTTTATAATCAATTTGACAAAATGGATAGAAATGCTTGACAAAATAGAAATCCCGGAGGTAGGTCTGGATGTTTTTTGGAGTGATTAAATAGATACCAGGAGAACAATCATTCTTGTGGTTTCAAGGTCTCTGAATGGCCACATGTTCCAGCTGAAATACATCCTATATTGCTTCTCATTATGTGTAATAAATTCTAGATAGATTGCCATGGCCTGGAAAAGAAGGGGGCTATCAGCTCCCTTAGCCTCTTCTTCCCACAAAAGGCCTGCCCTGTAAATCCCCTTCTCTTTATAATCTTATTCCCAAACTCTCTAAACTGAGGCTACTCCAGAGAGATTTCCAAATAGTGCTTCCCAGTGGGTGTAAACGTGGATTCTAAGGTTATACTGTTCAAGACATCCCATGTCTCTTGATAGAAGGTTAAGTTCTAGAATATCAAATTTGGGATTGTCTACAAGGCAGTTTTCCCACATCCTTCCAATATTTATCATTATCTTTTCCTGTCATCTTAGCCAATTTGAGAGGTATGAAGTGGTATCTCAGAGTTGCCTTAATTAAGCAATCTACTTTTCAAAAAACAGCACTTTTTTTTCAATTACATGTCAAGAAAATTTTTAGCATTCATTTTTACAAGAAATTGAGTTCCAAATTTTTCTCCCTCCCTCCCTTCCCTTCTTCCTAAAATGGGAATCAATTTGATATAAATTATACATGTGGTATCATGTAAAACATAATTACATATTAGTAATAATTGTGAAAGAAGAAACAGAACAAAAGGAAAAAACTGGAAAAAATAAAATAAGTGAAAAAGTATGCTTTGATCTTCATTCAATTTATCAGTTCTGTATCTGGATGTAGATAGCATTTTCTTTTTTGAATCCTTTGTACTTGTCTTGTGTAACGTGCTATTATCTCCAGAAGCTGCCAATCGCTCTCTGGGAGGAGATCTGCTGTGTCAACTCAAATATCTCTGACAGATTCTTTTTCCTGTAGAGAACCCTTATCTCCAGACAGTTGCTGTTAACTCTTGTCCAGAGAAGTGACTTCCCTTCCTGCAGAGAGCCGGGCCAAGCCAGATGTAGAACAGAGACTTCTTCTATCTCTGGAATGCTGTCCTCTTTTATCCTCCCAGAGAATGGGCGTGGGATAATGCAAGGGCTTCTGGGAAGAAGTACTCCAACCAATGAACTTGCTCCTCTTAGAATTCCTAAGGTGTAAACTCCCTTTAAAAGCCCAAACCAAAGGTCTGAGCCAGAGAACTGTCAAGTCAACCTGAGTTCTCACCTTGTAATTGTCCAGACAACCTGAATTCTCACCTTGTCACTGTCCAGACAACCTGAGTTCTCACCTAGTAATCCTAACAGTCTTGGATCATTGTGTTGTTGAGAAGAGCTAAGTCATTTATAGTTGATCTTTACAAAATGTTGCTACTATTGTGTACAATGTTTTCCTGGTTCTGCTTATTTCACTTTGCATCAGTTTGTACAATCTGTTCCAGATTTTTCTGAAGTCTGCCTGTTCATCATGTCTCATTGTATAATATTTCATTTCATATACCAAGCTTGTTCAGTCATTCCCCAATTGATGGATATCCATTCAATTTCTAGTATTTTGCCACCATGAAAAGGGTTGCTATAAAATTTTTTACACCTGTAGTTTCTTTCCCCTTTTTTATTATCTCTTTGGGATATAAACCTGATAATGATATTGCTGAATCAAAAGGGTATGTGCAGCTTGGTTAACCTTTGGAAATAGTTCTAAATTGCTCAATTCATTACTGCTCTATTGGAACTGATTTGGTTCATCTCATTGTTGAAGATGTCCACGTCCATCAGAACTGATCATCATATAGTATTGTTGTTGAAGTATATAATGAATAGATTTCTATTTTCAACTGATTGTATATACTATTCCCTCTTTGAGCCATTTCTGATAAGCGTAAGATTAAAGTGATGCCTATCACATATATTCTCTCATCTTTCCTTCCAATGTAATAGGTTTTTCATGACTCTTCATGTGAAATAATTTTGTCCCATTATAACTTTCCTTTCTTTTTGCATCCAGTGTAGCCCTCTTTCTCTTAATTAATTTTTTTTCTTTAAAGAATGTGAATTAATTTATTGATTTTATTTATAATTTTTTAAATAAAATAAGTCCATCATAAGTTATGCCATATACAGATTAGCAGGATCAACAAAATTCAATATTATCATTTAAAAACTATAAATAAATACATGTTAAAGTTTAAGGACATATGATTTTCTCTTCCTTTTCCCTATTTTCCCTGTGTATCATAGGTTTAAAAAGCAAATTTAAAATTTTCTCTTCATTTTTTGTTGGATTATAACTTTTATGACTAACAGAATCTCCCAAGATTTCCAGTGGTATGTAAGCAAACCAGAAGATAAAATTTAAAACTGCACATCCTATTAGCTCAACATTTACTTGGGTCAGGCTGGTTCACAGAATGTCTTAGTATATACTATCTTAAAATAGATGCTAGGCTTTAATTGTTCTCTTCTACAATCAAATCTGTAAGTTGAGGGGTTCTTAAACTACAGCCCTCGGGCCAGATGCGGCCACTGAGGACGTTTGTGCCCTGGCCAGGTTATGGCAAATGGGCTGAGGAGCGGAGACAGAGTGTGAGCTTTTGTTTTTACTATAGTCCAGCCCTCCAACAGTCTGAGGAACAGTGAACTGGCCCCCTATTTAAAAAGTTTGAGGACCACTGAGTTATACTATCTATGTTTTCTGATCCACATTACTAATTCATGAATTATTGCAATGAGTGATTTTTTAAAACTGCCATGAAAAAACATGTCTAGTTGAAAAACTGTTAAAAAAAAGTTTTTTTTTATGTTATTTCTCCCTAAAATATTTATCTATTCTATATGAATTCAAGTATTTATATAAAGAGTAGTTCTAAAACTTAAAATTGATGTAATAAGACTCTGTGTCCCCTTGATCTTTTGGGGAGTGTAAAAAATCTGAATCTCAACCCCTCCTGGCCTCTGGGAGCATCCCCATCTTTCTACCTGGTTCCCAAGGGAAACTCCCACCTCTAGTTGATCTGGGAATTACTTTGGTCTGGGAAACAATCACCACCCATTATGGACCTGAAAATTAATCCCTCAATTCCCTAGCCCCAAGCCATAGGAAGCTAAATAAAATCAAGACTCTGTATCCAATCTTTGATATCATCCTAATCAGGAAGCAGCCCACTAAGAGAGCTGCTCAGTGAAAAGAAATCTTTTTTTTTTTTTTTTTTTTTTTTTTTTTTTTTTTTTTTTTTTTCCCCCCTAAAAGCTTGCTTGGAGACTGGGACTGTGGATTCTTTTAAAAACCTATGACACTGGCCTGGGGCCCTCCATCACTGTTAGGGTCTCTTATCCCTCAACAAGACTACTTTTACTTCCTTTTTTTTAAAGACTCACTTCCAGAATTTCTAACCCCTATTTTTACCCAGAATAGAGGTAAAGAAACAAAACCTTTGAAACATCATCATTGTCCTTAAAGTCTTCTATACTAATTCAATACAGTTATACTGAAGTTATTTTAGCATATTTCAAAACACTCAAGCAGATAAGAAGGTAATATATTAGACGTTAGATTAGATTCCTTTAGACAAATATTTTTATCTGAACCATAATAGAAACTTAGATACTGAAAAAGTCTATCCCTATCATATTAAAACATTTTATGCAAATTTGCCACAAATAGATTTTTAGGCACATGCTAAAAGAATTTAATTTCACTAAATTTTGAGTGTGTCTGTAGGCATCTATGGTTCTATTTTTAAATAAAATAAATCTTCCCCATATATATTCCCTTTGGACATGTGTGTTGGCCATGTGTACAATGAAACATAAAATTTACAGTCATCTAACTAATGTCTTTCTACATATTCAAATAGTGGATTATCTATAACGGTTCTCTGTAGAGGATTATTGAATAAGTCCATGTAGAAGAGTTTTATCCAGATATTTACTGGGGACCTGCTCTCTGTTAAGGGCAAAGAGTTCAAAGCATTGACTCACCATCATTCTAACCATGAATGAAAGACAAACTCCAGACAAATTTAGGATAATCTTGATAGAGAATGCATGTGACAGGAATAAGATATCACAATTATAATATTTAAGATTCTGTTCTGGTAAAATATATTGGTATAATAATTTCTACTATTTATACCTCTGTTTCAATAAATACTTTGGTATTGATAAACACAACTACTTACAATTCTGTTGGTATTGATGAACATCACAACTATGATAGTTACAATTATATATATATATATATATATACACACACACACACATATATATATATATATATATATATATGTATATATATATATATATATATATATTTCATTGGATGATAATTTTTCCCCCTTGAAGTATTATGCATAATTTCACCAGGTAGGTGATTTTAAGTTGTAATTTTAGCACCTTTGCCTTCTTGAATATCATGTTTTGTGACTTCCATTTCTTTAACATTGCATGTACTAAGTTCTGTGTGACTCCTTGATATTTGAGTTGTTTCTTTCTAACCATTTGCAGTATTTTTTCCTTGACCTGATAGTTCTGCAATTTGCTTATAATGTTTCTTGGAATTTTTATCTTGAGATTTCTTTCCAGAGGCAATTGGTTGAGTTGTTCAATGTTTATTTTGCCCTCTGATTTTAGGATATCACAGCAGTTTTCCTGATAATTTCTTGAAAGATGCTGTCCACGTCCTCATTTTAATTATGACTTTCAGGTAGTCCAATTGATGAGGTGCTACTGGTGTGAGAATTGGGGTGGAAAATCCTCTCTGGTCCACGTAGCTTCAATGTGAAAGAATTCACAAACCGGAAAGTCTGAGGCAAAAGGAAATTTTATTGACAATGAAAAGCCAGCTTTGCTAGGAAGACAGACTCCTCAGTGGCAAGGTTCTGTCAGAGAAGTAACAAAGGTTAACACTGAGAAGAGGATATCTTCACCGGGGGTAGGAGTCCTGGCAGACAACCTTGCCAAGAAGAGAGCTCCATTGGCAAAGCAAATTTCTGTTTCAGACTTCTGCAGAGATTTGGAGTTCAGAATTGTTATTAGCAATCTGAAGCTAGGGCTTCCATTCAAAATTGAATGAGAATCTCTCAATATTATTAATGCCCCCAGGCCTAGATTTCCTTTAAAAGAGAGTACTTATCTTGGAGTTTTGAGCCACTCAATAGAAATACCAGGTCGAGATCTTCAATTGAATAAAATCATTGGGAGTCTGAGTTACTGGGAGTGATCCCAGGCTAATCCTCAACTCAATAGCAGGTGTAACTAGTCTCTGCCAAGATTTCCAATAGAATGAGACCACTTAACTGCCCTGAAGGTTGGGTCTCTGTCAGAGTTCACCCTCATTGCTTCTCCCCCAAAGTCAGGGGGGACACAATTTGTATCACAATGATTCTGATATTGTCTCTTTTGTGTGTATTTTCCAGGTTAGTTTTTTTTTTCAATGAAATATTTTATATTTTCTTCTATTTTTTTATTCTTTTGAATTTGTTTGCTTAATTCTTAATGTCTCATAGAGTCATTAGTTTGCATTTGTCCAATTCTAACTTTTAAGAAGTTGTTTTCCTCAGTTAGCTTTTTGTATCTCCTTTTCTATTTGGCTAATTGTACCTTTTAAGTAGTTGTTTTCTTTTTCAAAGCTGTTGACTTTTTTTTTTTCTTTTTAATAATGTTCTAATAGCACTTTCATTTCTTTTCCCAATTTTAATTCAACTTCTCTTATGATTTTTAATCTCCTTTTGGAACTCTGCCATGAGTTCTTTCTGGACTTGAGACCATTTCCTGTTTTTCTTTGGAGTTTTTGGGCCTTTTTTTTTTTTTTTTTTTTTTTTTTAATTTGAGCTCTGCTCCCAGAGCTGAAGGAGTATTGTCTTAGGCTTCTTCTGCCAGGTCCTGCAGGCTCTGGCTATTCACCTGATGCTGCACAGATATTGCCTTGAGGCTTACTATGTACCCTCATATCTGGTGATGCACTGAGAGTGTGGAATGGGAAATAGCTGGTTTGGCTGGAAGTCATACATGTCTGACAGTTTACTTGGTGCTGAGCTGGAATCCTAGTGCTGCTATCTGATGTGGGCTGAGGCCAGTGGCGGGTGTTTCTGCCTTTTCCTAGGGCTTAAAAGATTGTTTTATCCTATATTTTTGTTGCTTTTGCTATTCCAGGATTTGTCTTGGGAGTGCTATTTTGTGGGTGTTTGGAGATGAATATGATTAAGTTAAGGTTGATTCACTGCTTACTCTGCCATCTTGGCTTCTGGAAATCTCAAGTGATCTACTTTTGAGGGTAACTAAAGGAGTCTCATACTCATCAGTGAGTTAGGTGGATGTTTACTCCAAGAATATGAAGACATGGGTGGATGAGAACAATTTCTTCCAATAACCTTAAAGGTTCCTGAAACAGGTCTCATGGAGCATGTAAAGAACCTAACTGCCCTCAATGAATTCCAACCATTAGGACCTAGTGAAAAGATGAACAAATTTGATTTCTATTCCATAGCCAGTGATCTTTGAAAGATTTTTGAGATTTGAAGTGCCTGAAGATTTTGAAGTGCCACTGGAGGACAAATGTCTAGATATTTTTTAAGATGGGATAAGGGTAGAGCATGTATATTTTAAGTGAAAGAGCTAAACAGATTATAGAATGTGAATGTAATAGAATGTTATTGATCTATAAGTAATGATGAAATGGACAGTTTCAGAAGAAAGTGGGAAGACCTATGAATAGATACAGAGTGAAAAGAGCAGAGATAAAAATAATTTATACAGTGAATCAATTTAAAAATAATTTATACAGTGAATCAGTTTACAGATAAACAATTTTGTGTTTGTGGCAGCCCTTTTTGTGGTGGTAAGAAACTGAAAACTGAATGAATGCCCAACAATTGGAGAATGGCTGAATAAATTATGGTATGTGAATGTTATGGAATATTATAGTTCTGTAAGAAAAGATAAGCAGGATGATTTCAGAGAGGCCTGGAAAGACTTACATGCTATGTGAAATGAGAGAACGAGGCAATAGTTGTACATGGCAACAATAAGATTATACGATAATCAATTCTGATGGATGTGGCTCTCTTCAACAATGAGATGATTCAGACCAGTTCCAATGGTCTTGTGATGGAGAAAGCCATCTAAACCCTGAGAGAGGACTGTGGGAACTGAGTGTGGTTCACAACATAGCATCTTCCCTCTTTTTGTTGTTGTTTGCTTGCATTTTATTTTCTTTCTCATTTTTTTCTGGTTTGATTTGATTTTTCTTGTCCAGCAAGATGATTATATAAATATGTATGCATATATTGGATTTAACATATATTTCTACCATATTTAACATATATTGGACTACTTGCCATCTAGGGGAAGGGAATGGGGGAACATTGGAACACAAGGTTTTGCAAGGGTTAATGTTAAAGAATTATCCATGCATATGTTTTGAAAAATAAAAAGCCTTAATAAAGAAAAAAAAGAAAGAGCAATTTATTAAAAAAAAGATAAACAATTCTGAAAGGCTTTAGAATTCTGATCAATGCAATGGCACATCATTATTCCAGAGGACCAAAGATGAAGCATGTTCCTTTTCTCCTCCAGGAGAGGAAATAGACTTAAAATGTAGAATGAGATATATGTTTTTGTACATGGTTCATTGGGGACCAGAACAGTGAGGAGAGATAAAAAATGGTTGTAAAATAATTAATTTAGCTCCTACTATATGTATGATACCACAAGAGGCACTGGAGATAAAATAAAATCAAAGATGAAATAAACTGTCTTCTAGGAATTTATGTTCTTTGGGACTGGGGATGGGGAGCATAATATGTGCCCTAATAGTTCTCAACTTCATTTGTTTCTTCATTTGTAAAATGGGATGATAATAGCATTCATCTCATAGGGTTTTTGTGTGAAACCAGTGTGACAATATGTTTGTAAATATTAATACACTAGGTAAATGTTAGCTTTGATAATGGTATGATGTTTAAATAAATAAGTAATGAATAAATTAAAAAGAGTAATTTGAGGAGAAAAGAGAAAACTAAATAACACTTGGCAGGGGGATCAGCTGGAAGCTTCTTGGAAGAGGTGGAGCACTGGTTGAGCTTCTAATGAATGTTAAATCAAATTCTACTTCCTCAGGAAACTTACCTTGACCTTGTCTGTTCACCTTGAACTCTCTCCTTTCTGAGCCCAGAACACCTTTGGTTAGATTATACATTTTTCTCTCTTGATTTCATTCTGTTCTTTTCCTTATTTTTTCTACTTTTCTTTCTTAACTCTGTGTTGTGGGAGAGTAGGGACCATATTGTCGTCTGTCTACAGAGTATGTAAAGTATTCTACTGGATTACTGAATTATGCAAGTCTTTCTCACTGAGCTTCTACTGTGGGAAGGCCAGAGAAGGGCCATTGTGTACTCACTCTCGTCCAGACACTTCCCCATTGTAAACGAGAAACTATGAGAAGGGCCGTTGTGTACTCACTCTCGTCCAGACACTTCCCCATTGTAAACGAGAAACTATCAGCGATTCCCAAAATTTGTAACCTCAAGGCTGTACCAGGATGTGGTAAATGTGCTTAAAAGTGTGCCTTACTAAAGGATCGGGGCTGATCTCTACTAGCCTGTCTAGTATGGTCAGTCACTGGCCAGCTAATAAATGATGCTTTAAATTGAATAATCTGGTCAGAGCTGTCTATCTCGTGTCTGTCCATTTCAGGAGTTTATAAACTAAAAGGAGAGACAACAAGTAAACAAATATATACAAAGTAAGATATGTACAGAATAAATCAGAAATAACTAACAGCAGGAATGCATTAGGATTAAAAGTGTTGGAAAAGGCTCCCTGTAAAAGATGGAACTTTATTTTATTTTATTTTTCTGAGGCTGGGGTAAGTGACTTGCCCAGGGTCACACAGCTAGGAAGTGTTAAGTGTCTGAGGCCAGATTTGAACTCGGGTCCTGCTGAATTCAGGGTTGGTGCTCTATCCACTGCGCCCCCTAGCTGCCCCCATCTTAGAATTCTTGCATAGAATTTATTAGCTTGACAACCTGATTAAGACTGGGTAAATTATGTCTTCAATATAGTATTTTGGTGGGATACTTTTCCTTTGCTAAAGTCCTAGTTTAGTATAAGAAATGAAATATTGATAAAATATTAAATTGACCACATTTATAATTTTTTTTGTTCATTATCATAGAGATTTGCCTACTCATCTATTTCTTAGGTTTTAGATATCATAAAAGGTACTACTGTGTATATTTTGGTATCAAGATGACCTTTTTTTTCTCTTTGATTTTCTTGGGGTACATGCTCAGTAGTGGTATTTCTGAATCATGGTAGATGAATAGTTGAGTGACTTTTCTCCATTAATTCTAAAGTTATTTTTAAAAAAGAATAGTTGGACTAATTCACATGACATGCTATTCACACATAGTATGTCTGACTTCATCCAGTATTTTCATCATTGTCTATTTCCATCTTTTATAATAATCATTTCCAATTTAATGGAAAGAAGTAAAACCTGAATTGTTTTAATTTGAATTTTTCTTATTATTAGTAATTTGGAGAATTTTTCCATGTGGTTATGATTTTTGGATTTTTTTGAAAATCATTCATATATCTTGACCACTTACCTATTGTGAAATGACTGAATTTTACATACTTATGTTCATGTCCTATAGAACTGTGACGGCTGGTGGGAAAGAGAGAAGGAGATAGATGTGAGAAATGTTGTGGAGATAGAAAAGATAAGATTTTGCAATTGTTGGAATATATGGGGTTATTTAAAGTAAGGAATTGAAGATTATAAGGAGGTTTTAAGCCTGGATGATTGGAAAGATGGTACTATCTAAAGAAATGGTTAAGTTTGGAAGATGGGTGGACTTGGAGGAAAAGACAATATAACAAAATCTGCATGCAGATTGTGTCCCATGCATGTCCCATACAAATTTCTTTGTTTTATACAAAAAGAAAAAAGGGAGGGCAGGGTCACTGACCCAAATTACAATCACCCTTTGAGGAATGTATTGAAGCATAAGGAAATCTGGGGACTAAGAGAAGATATGTTGAGGGTGGGGATTTTCCCAATAGTACTTATGCAGCTGCTGTTAGGCCTGTCTGGTTATGATTAGGTTATGTAAGTGGGCTATAATCCAAACCCAGGATGTTTTGAATATTGCTACATTTGTAGGAAATGATGACTGTAAATTGGTGGAGAAAATGCTAACATTTGTGTAAAGACCTTAGGGAATTAGTTCTAGGGCTTATCTGGAGAAACTGTTGGACTGAGGAGATGAAAGAAAAAGACTTGGAAATAGCTGACATGCTTGGAAAATTGGTCATATGTTCTGGAGTCATTTGAAGTTTTAGAGGTTGCTGAAATGAACCTTCTTTGGATGAGAGTTCTTTCTTTTTTGATTTGAGCTGAGATATTATCTCACTCCCAGATGTAGAATTCAATAATCTTTATGTATTTTTCTGGCATATTCTAATTTGTCGAATTTTTTCAGTTTCTATTCGTTGTTTTGCTTGGATAAATGGGTTTACTCTCTATTTGCTATTTGTGATGATTTTTTTTTTTTTTTGGTGTGACCATTATTTGGTAGGAAGGAAATAAGCTGGTGAATGTAAGTTAAGGGCTACTCTCCTTCTGAAGAGTGAACAAGGAAATAGCTTTTCTTCTGAACCTCTAAACATTCTTTCTCTAGACTGAACTAGAACTATGTGAGAGGGGCAGAGAGAAATAATTCCAACCCAATACCCTCTGTAGAAAATAAGCACCTTGTGGCTTTCCTGGAAACTGCCTGTCCATACCCTCAAGCTCCAGCTAGAATTTAGACATTGCCCTTGATTCTTTCCTCCACAGAGATGAGCCAAGTCTCTGATTATATCTATCTATGCTACCCATAAACTTTGTCTATACATTTAGACAAATCATGTAGATGTAACACCTGTCTTTTATAAACACATATCTATCTTTCTAACTTGAGGGGACAACATCCATTTCATAAATGGAAAAGTTAGAGTTTGCCTGATGGTTGGAAGGGGTAGAATGAGGAATTATTGGGCTATAATGAGAGAAGGGTGATGTAGCAGTGTTGGAGATAAACCCCATGATTGGTGGGAGAGTGAGATGCAACCCATGTTCCCACCAACTACAGGTTCCATCCAAGCCTCACTGGCCATTGTTTGGGCCCTCATGGCTCAGAGGGAATGAAAATAACAATTATATTTCTTCTGGCCAGAAATCCTGAGGATCGTTCCCTTCCAGATTGATTTTTTTTTTCTATTGACTATTGCTTCATTTTTTGCTTAGCCTTTGTCATTGAATGAGCGTTACCTTGATTAAAAATCAAAGATCTAGGAAACTGAGACCTTAATTAAGAAGGCCAAGGTCTCTCACTGCATTTGGGGCCATCTTGTTGTCCTGATATTGCCACTGGACCCAGATGACTCCAGATGAGAGAGTAAAATAGTGACTTTTCACAGCCCTCCCTCACCTAAGTCCAATTCACTGACAAGTCCTGGGATCACCTTCTTGATGTCATGGTTCTCTTCAAGAATGAAGGACAAACAATATCCCTACCCACTGCTGGTTTATCCCAAACTCCTTGGGACTATGCTATGGCTTCTGAGGAGGCTTTGGTGCCCATTTTAGAGATCATTGTTTAATTTTGTTAATCTTTTATCTAGTAGTATATAGTAGTCTTTTGATAGCTTGATAGATATAGATATAGGACTAAATCTGTGACTCAGTGTAGTGGTGTCATAATTTTAATTGTATTGACATGGCCTGCATAGAATGAACAATAAGTTGCTCACAAATTATTAAAGTGCCTTCATTTCTGTAAAAAGTGCTTTATAGTTGTATTTATATAAATTCAGAATATCTTCTGATAGCTTAACTGTCAAATATTTGATATGATTTATAGTTATTTTTAATGGAATTCTTCTCTCTCTCTATTCCTTTGAGATACACAGAAAAGCTGATGATGTATGTAGATTTTCCACCACATCACCTCGTCTTCTCATTTTCTTCACCCTCTCATTTTACAAAGGAGGAAGCTGAAGTCCAGGCAGTGGACCCAGAAGTGATTGTTGTTGAGCAAATTTTCAAGGGGATTTTTGTTAGTACAAATTAGACTAGAAGAGGTGGGAGGTAATTCACAGATTTAGTCTTATACCTGTCAAATTACCAAAAGACTACTTTAAAATATTACCAAAATTCATCTCAAGCAATGGTTAACTTTGCAACTGAATTGAACTTAAGTGAGGGAAGGCTGTGCAAAGTTACCACCTCACTTTCTCCCTTCATGTTCCTTCTAACAGAGAATTTTAGAGCTAGAAGGGTCCTTACCCTGTAACTAGTTCAACTCCTTTATTTTATATGAATACATCTTCCTTCACTATTTTCCTCCATCTGTTTTACACAGAGAGGTGGCCCTTCTCTTTGCTAAAGCAATCTCCTTTACATTCAGTGATCATCTCCAGCAGATTGAATCTATCATCCTTAGTCTCTCATTTATCATCATTTTCTCCCAGCCTATTGGCTTCCTTACTGCTTACATCCTTCATCTTCAAAAAAATCCTTCACTTGATCTCTTCATACCCACTAGCTATACTTGTATATCTCTTTCCCCTTTTGTGGCTTAACTCTTCACAAAGACCATCCACTTTTTTTCCTCTCTTTCTTCTTAACTTTAACAGTCTGTTTTCTGACATCATCAGTCAATTGAAACAATTCTCTCCAAAGTTACCAGATCTCTTAATAGACCAACTTTATGGCTTTTTCTCAGTTCTCATTCCTCCTGATCTCTCTGTAACCTTTTATATTGTCAGTCCCCCTTCTTCTTGATATTCTCTTTTCATAACACTGTTGGGTCTCCTGATTCTCCTGTCTGACCACTCTTCTGTTTCCTTTTTTGGATCTTCATTTTTGCTGGACCTATTAATTATAAAGGTTCCTCAAGCCCTGCCTAGGACCCTCATCTCTTTTCACTGTACATTATGTTTGTGTACATTGTACACTTCACTTGGTGATCTTGTTAACTCCCATAGTTTCAATTATCATCTATATTCAGAAGATTCTTAGATCTACTTCTCTAGCCCTGACCTCTCTGCCAATCTCCAGGAGATAGTGGATCTTCAACTACCTATTAAACATCTGGAACTGGATGTCCTATAGATATTGTAAATGCAACATATTTAAAACTGAACTTGTTATCTTTCCCTTCTTCCCCAATTTTCCCCTTTCCTTAACTTCCCTAGTATTGTCAAAGGTATCACTGTCCTTCCAGTCAGTGAAGCTTACAACTTAGGAGTCATTCTTGAATCCCCACTCTTTCTCACTCCCTCCTTCCCATATCCATCTGTGATGAATTCTTATTGTCTTTACTTTCTTAAAATCTCTTTTCTTTGGTTCCTTCACTTTTCTAACTCTTCAATCACCCTGGTGTATACGCTCATAAATTCATACCTGGATTATTGCAACAGCCTGATGATTGGTCTTCTTTTCACAAGTCTCTCCTTACTCCAGTCCATCCTCCTCTCTGCTGTAAAATTGATTTTTTCATTACTAAAGTTAATAAAAGTATCATATTACTCTTCATCTCCTCCATTCAATAAACTGTGGTTCTCTTATCTCTATCTCTCTATCCTCCAGGATAGAATGTAAAATCCTGTTTGGTTTTTAAAACCCTTTATAACTTTGTCTTTTCCTTTCTTTTCAGTCTTCAGTAGGGAATTTGCCATTCTGTAACTGTGAGCTCCTTATATATGACATTTCAGGTCATGACTTTGAATGTTTTTATTGGCTGTCCCCAAATTTAAAATTCTTTTCTTTCTTCTCACTGCCTGGCTTCTTTGGCTTTTCATAAGTCTCAGCAAAAGTCCTTTTTGTAGGAAGTCCTTCCCAGTCTCCCTTTATTTTAGAGCCTTCCCAATTAAGATTGGGAATTTGGGAATTCATTGAAAGCAAAGATTTTGTTTAGTACAGTACTGGCACATAGTAGATGCTTAATAAATGCCAACTCAATGGCCACCTGACATAGGGGAGGACAATGAATCCCAGAGAGTTGAAGTGCTTTATTTGAAGTCACACAGGTAGCAAAAAGCAGAGCTGGGGTCCAACTCAGGTCCTCTGACTACAGATGTTCAGCTCTGGGTTCCCCAGTTTCCCCCTGGGATCCTAGATTATTGAATACCTACATGTAGGATGGCTAGCAGGGGACTGGATTTGCATGTTCTTGCCCCTTGTGACAAAGAGGGAACTGAGAAAAGGTGGGTCTTAGTATGTGGTTATAGGGGAACCGGAAGGTGGGGAGGGTGAGACTTGAGTCTGAATGACTCAAGAACTGAGCAGCAGAGGTATCCCGGCTCCTCTCCTTCCTGGCTGTAGACAGTGATGTCTTTCCCTAGTATGTATAAAAATTTCCTGTTCAGGGAACAAGCAGGTATGATTTTCAGGCAGGTTTTGTCTGGAGGTTAGGGGACACGGTGGTTGTGGGAGGTATTATGTCAATAGTTCAGATTATATATTGCCTTCATCTGAAATGGGGTTATGGGGCAAAAGGGGAACCTGGAGATGGGTACTAGGGAGGAGTGTTTGGAGGGGAAGTTGGAAATGACAAAAGTTGATGTGGGAGTTTGGAGCGCTGTTATGTCACATCTGTTCTGGCTGTCAGAGGAGCAATATTCATGAGTGGAAACTTTTTTTTTTTTTTCTGGAAGGAGTAACTGAGAGCACAGAAGGGGATGATTATGAGAACATGGCTCCAACTGAAGACCTTCCTCCTGAGCCAGGGACCAGGAAGTTTCCACGTCCAGGTAGCAGATTGGGATGGCTAAGAGGTAAGGAATACAAGGGTACTGTCTTAAAGGAAGACTTCTCACCATCCTATCCCAGCCTCAATTGTCAGTGAATTAGATAATTTAGGCTTAGCAGAGACCTTGGAAATCAACTAGTCTGACTCCTTCACTTTAGAGATGGGAAATTATGTCCAGAAAGGGGAAGAAATTGGCCCCATTCCTAAAGTCAGGATCTATCAGAGCTGGGATCTGATTTTAAGTCCTTAATTTTCTCTTCCATTAAGTGACCAGTGAGGACTGATCAGAGAATGGGAGAGGAAATCTTTGTGGGTTGGGCCTCCATGTACCCCCAGGGAGAAAGGTATACCCAAAGACCCCTCTCTAGTCTTGGCTCCTGGCTCCCTACCACACTACTGCTCACATTAGTGGGCAGACTTTTTGGAGATCTGGCTCTGGATACTTGGTCTTGGAGCCAGAGGAAGCTTGCAGAGGCTGGCCTAGGGCAGTGGTGTCAATCTCAAACAGAAATGGGGGACAGTAATCTGTACATAAGGGTTCTGGTGGGCTACATATTGACTGAGTTTCAAAGTGTAATGTTATCTAAGTCTTATTAAAATTTTATTTATTCTGCTAAATATTTTCCAATTACATTTTAATTTGGTTGGGCCATATATGACACCTGTCTTAAGTGTCATAGGTGGCTTTCCCCTTCCTCCCCCCTGTTTGATATAGCTGATTTAGGGAATAGAGAATTCTACTCTGAGGAAAAGGAAATGAAGAAGTAATAAGCTAGTAGGAAGGTAGATCAAATCAAATTGTTATATAGAGTTAGAACTGAAAGAGACCATAGGGGACACCAAATTCAATCTCTCATTTTACAGATGAGGAAATAGAAATCAAAAGAGGTAAAATGACTTGTCTAGGATCACATAGCTAATAAATGTCTGAGACAGGGTTTGAATTCGAGTCTTTTTGATTCCAAATTTTAGTTACTTCTCCATTTGGATGCCTCTTAAATGACAAACTAATAACTTTATACTGTCTCCCTTAGGTTCAATAGTTCCCCCAAGACCTCCCCGAGCAGGTGAGCTGATTTGGGAAATGTTTTGGGAATGGGGGTAGGGTTCAGGAACTCAGCAAAGACTTGACTGACACAAGATAAGCAGAAGGGGAATGGTCCTGGTTTCTTGATTCCCAAAGAAAGAACTTGAGACCAAACTATATAATCATTTCATAGAATCAAAGAATCACAGAATTTTAGAGTTAGAAGGTATCCACATCCAAGATAAGAATTACCACCAAAAAGAGTTGCTATCTTATAGAACAGAAAATTTAGTGAAAACATGATCATTGTGTTCAAGAATTCACAAGTTAAAAAAAAAGAAAAGAAAAGAAAAGAAAAGAAAAAGAATTCACAGGCTCTTGTATGAAAGAGTGATAAAGATTCTGCTTAGCCCAAAAGGACAGAATCAGGTGCAATGGTCTGAGGTTACAGATTTTGGTTTCATATAAAAAGTACTTCCTGTCAATGAAAGCTATTTAATAATAGGACAGACAGCCTCAAGAGAAAGTCAGTTCTCCATCACTGGAAGTATTCAAGAGGAGGTTGGAGAGCTTGTTGTAGAGCAAAATTTCTTAAACTCTGGGTCAAAATCCCATATGAGGATCACAATAATGTGGCAACAGTAAAAGGTATCAAATATTCCACCAAGATTTAATTGCTTATGTAAATATAAGCAAGCACATTCATCTCATTAGTATGCAAACTTGCTTTCATCTTTAATAAATGGTAAAATTATATATCCTTGCCTTAAAATAAATTGATTTATGCTTTATTATCAGTAAATGTTTGATTTGAATACCTATTTTATATTTATATACCTAGGGTCATTTAAAAATTTCTCTGGTGAAAAGGGATCACGAGTAGAAAAAGTTTAAGAAGTCTTGCTGTAGAGGATATTGCTTATGCGTAGATGAGACTAGTGGTCTGAGTGCTCTTTCAGCTCACAGATTTTATTATTATCTGTCTCTCTTTTGCCCAGGGAAGAGAATAATGAAACCAGAACTTCCCAGCAAGTCCCCACAAGCAGCAGGTGAGACTGTGACCCACTTTTTCCCCCCTTCTTCTCTTCCACCTAAAGCTTTGTCCCAGGTAACTTTCTTTTTTCTAGGCTTGGGTCCTGCGGTTGTGAACTGTCCCACACTTCCCCAGATGGGTAAGTCTCAATGGTCTCTGCAGAGAAGTATAGTATATAAGTATCAGAAACACCCTTGAGGCCTTTCCTGCCTTTCCCCCCTACCCTTAGGCTCTTCCCTGGCCTCACTTTAGAACCCTCTCTTCCCTGTGTTCTGTCCATTCTGATCAAGAAGTAGCATGTTATGGTCATTATAACTGGCTTCAGAATCAGGAAGATTTGGATTTAAATCCTTTCTTAGATTCTTCCTGTGGGACCATGGGCAAGCCATTTAATTTATCTGGGACTGAGTTTTCTCATTTGTAAAAGCGGAGTTTAGACTTTCTAGTTCTAAATCTATAATCAAAGTTTGGAGGGGGGCAGGTGGGATTTAGTGTGGGTTTGCTTTCTTGGGTGACACAGTCATCTGAATGAACTTTTCTCTTTCATAGGCTTGCACCTGAACTCCTCTGCCTATCAACTAGTCCAGATGGGTGAGTCCTAATTTCCTGATGGACTCTGTTCCACATTCAGAAGACTTGGCACCTGAAGTCCCTGAGTTTCCCCAACACATAAAACTCAAGGGTCCTAGTAGAAATCAAGTGCAATTTTCTTAGTCATGAACTATTATCTGGAATACAGTGTGGAAGCTTAGTAAATGTTTATTGAATGAAGGAATGGCCAAATGTATTAGTCAAAGCTGACTTAGCTATAGAACCTCAGAGACTAGCTGCAGAATCAAGAAAGGAGAGCTCTTGTCATTGCCCTTTTCTGCTAAATTGTCATTCCCTAGAAAGAGATGCTCTTAGGATCCCTTTTGCTTGGGAAGGATATTATATCGTTGGAGCATTTTGAGTCATTAGTTCAGGACCTCCCTCTCCCAAACTCTCATTTCTTTCCACATTTCATTCAAAAAAATTATGCCTGAAAAAAAAATTCATTTCTTCTCATCAATTCAAACCCATTGGATTTTCCCTTACAACAGAGAATCAGTGAAATGTAAGTAACCTTCAAAGCAACTAAGCCTGACAATGTAGCCCAAATCTTGTGGCTGTAATCTCACTTCTCCCTTAAGAGGAGGGATGTATGTCATGTCATCTGTTTTCTAGAAGCAAAATGGTTCGTTGCATTTAAAATTTTGAGTCCAGCTGCCTTGAGGTGATGTTTTCATTATGGTGTAGTCACTGCATATCATTCTTTTGCTTCTGTCAAACATTCTTTTTAAACCCATTTGTGTTCTGGTATCTTATCCATGTCATGACTAAGGGAAACCTCTTTAAACTCTTTGGACTACAGTTTTCTCATTTGCAAATAAGAGTTTTCAACTTTTTTTTTTTTTTTTTTTGGCTGTTCTGACACCTAGTGAAACCTGGGGATCCTTTTTCATATAATGTATGATATTGTGTATATTATTATTATTATTATTATTTACTTTTTACTGAGGCAATTGGAGTTAAGTGACTTGCCCACAATCACACAGCTAAGAAGTGTCAAGTGTCTGAAGCCAGATTTCAATTCATGTCCTCCTGACTTCAGGGCTGGTGCTCTATTCATTGTGCCCTCCTGTGTATTTTTAAAAAAATAATTAAAGAAAGTACCAACTTTCACTTAGAATTCAGTAAAAATAAAGTATAATTTTAAAAAAATCTAAGTGCACAGATTCCCTGAAATCTATCCACAGGGCTGTTGGAATCTATGGACCCCAGGTTAAGAAATCCTGCATCAGATGGTCTCTAAGGTCTTTTCTATCTCTGGAATAAATATGATCATATGATTCCTCCCTTCTCTTTTCAGGAAAGGTTTGAGGAATCATATTTCTCCTTTGTGTCAAGTTTTGGTGTTTTTTGCTCTTTACAGCTGCTCCCAATCCCCAGCCCATGCAGGAGTTTCAGCCCAGCCAGGTATCCCAGCTCCTCCAGATGCCCCAGCCCAGTCAAATGATCCAGTCCAATCAAGGGTTGCAATTCAATCAGGTACCCCAGCTCAGCCAAGGATTCCAACTCACCCAGATGCTTGAGTCCAACCAGAAAAGAAAGATCTCCCAGTTCAGTCGGAAGGAGAAAATGGCAGTATGTCTTTGCGTATTGGTGGGGATATCATTGCTTCTGGGAGTGACAAGCCTTGCTGTGACCTTGATGAAGTGTGAGTATGTTTTGTAACATGGAGAGCTGACTGAATGCAAAACAAGGGAACTAGTCTCATTCTAGAGAAGCAGAGAAGAATGTAAGAGTCAAGGGAGGTAGAGAACATTGGCTTATGAAATGCTTTTCTTCCAATAGCTTTGTGGGGTAGATAGAATAAATGCCAATAACCCAGTTTTATAAATATGGAAACTGAGGCTCAGAAACAAATTTGTGGTTTAGGAGGGAAAGGATTAGATATGGAATCATAAGATTTAAACTTGACTCTTGTCTCTTTACTTTGCGTCTGTGTAATTTTGGCTAAAATGATAATCTTTAAAATCATTTTTGGCTTCAAATCACAGGATCCTATGTTATTTTTATCATGGAATTGTAGGCCCAAATTTTTATAAATGATTTGGATGAAGGCATGGTTAGCATGCTTACTGAGTTGGACGAAACTAGGAAGGGACAGCCAATCCACTGAATGCCAGAACTGAGATACAAAATTTTTTTTTCATCTAATTTTTTATTTGATTCTTTTTTTAAATAGTATTTTATTTTTCCAAATACATGCAAAGATAAGTTTTCAACATTCACCTTTACAAAACCTTGTGTTCCAAAATTTTCTCCCTCTCTTCTTCTTCCCCCTTCCCCAAGACAGCAAGTAATCTGATATAGGTTAAACATGTGCAATTCTTCAAAATATTTCCATATTCGTCATGCTATGACATCAAATCAAAAGTAAAAAAAAACCATGAGAAAGAAAAAAAACCACAAGCAAATAATGACAAGAAGTTAAAAAACTATTCTTTGACCCACATTTAGTCTTTAAAATTCTCTGAGATACAAATTTAACAGTAGGCCAAAATGAATGAGATCCTTTTCATTAGGGATAAATGTAAAATTATATACTTTGGATTCAAGAAATTAGTCTCACAAAGGATGGGGGAATTACAGCTAGATAACAGGTTTTTTTCCTGAAAAAAATATCTGGTGATTTTAGTAGAAGGCAAGTTTAATATAAGTCATCAAGTGTGATTTGATAGCCAAAAATGCCTTCTCTATCCTATGGTGCTTTAAAAGAGGTGAGGGGTCCAGAATAAGGAAATTGATAGTTCTGGTTTTATTTGGAATGTTGTGTTCAGTTTGGGGCTTGTTTTAGGAAAGACATTGACAAGCTAGAGCAAGCTTTTGTGTATGTGTCACTGATGGATTCCTTTGGTAGTCTGACACAGGTCTTCTATTCCAAATTCTGTAATGAGTAGGAATTTATATAGTTTTTTTCCCTAGATCAGATGATATTAGAAGAACTGAAGATAGCAATCTTTCAACAGATGTAGTAGATAATCCATAATCATGAATCAAGCAGGCAATTGGTCACTAAGGATTTCTTAAGTATGCATTATAAATCAGGTACCATGATAAGCAATGGGCATATAAAGACATTAAGGAAACAACCTCTGTCTTCAAGGAGTTTATATTCTGTAGGGGAAGACAGCATGTATGATATGTAGAAACATATAAAGTTGATATTAGGTGACATAAACAGATATATACAAAATAGATATCAGATAATTTTTTTTGAAGAGGATGGTATTAGTGGTAAAGGGAGGGCAAGAGACAGAAGTAGAAATGGGGAGGGATCAGAAAAAGCTTTCAGATAAAGGTATTTTTAGGTGATATTTGAACTAAGGAATTCTAAGAAGTGGATGTGAGGAGACAGTTCATTCCAGGCATGGTCTATGCAAAATTATGGAGATAGAAATAAACTACCATGATGGAGAAACAAAGGGAAGATCAGTTTGATTAGATTATAATGGGTGAAAGGATGTAATGTGTAACAAAATTAGAAAATTAGGTTGAAATTAAGTTGTAAAGAGCTTTAGAGGCCAAGCAGAAGAATCTATATTTGGTTGTAGATATAATAGGGAGCTGTTGGGATTTATTGGGCAGAATGAGATGGTTGAGAACTTATGCTTTAGAAATACTACTTTGGCAGCTACACGAAAGATAGATTAGAAAGACATGAGGCAGGGATTCCTAAGGGTTTGCTATTGCAGCAGTTCAGATGAACTAGGATGGTGACTGTGTGATGGAGAGAAAAAGACAGGAAAAATGGGAGCAGAATCGAGGAAATTTGGCAGCTAACTAGTTATAGATCTGAAGGAATGGAAAGAGTTGAGATAACCCTTAGGTTTTGAACTTGAATGACTGAAGGGATGGAAGTGACTTCAGACTTTCCTTCTGTTGCCTCCATCCCACTTCCATCTAGGTTTATAGAGTGTCTAAGAAGCTTAACTCTGGACTTCTATTCTCTGGGTCTTGATTGAGTGGTTTATCAGGAGGAAGGAAGTTCAGTTGCTCCACTGGTCATTTTGACCTTCTGACTTCTACTTTCAGTTACTTGACCCCTTGTAGGGTCACAACCCAAAGTTTAATCATATGATAAATGCCAGTGAGAGGGGCAAAACAAAGTTGATATGTGTGTATAGGAAACATTGCTCCTTGGAGGAGATGGTATTTGAGTTGACCTTTAAAGGATAACTGCTAGTTAAAGGTGAAGATTGGGAAGCAGGGAATTATTAACAAAGGCAAAGAAGTGGAAGAGTATAGAGTGTGTTTGGAGGGAAAGAATTTGGCTGGAGTTAAGGCTGGGATAATGTGAGAAAAGAAAGGAAGGACATAAGCATTTTTGAAATGCCCAATATGTATCATGGGCAGCTAGGTGATGCGGTGGATAGAGCACTGGACTTGGAATCAGGAACTCATCTTCATGAGTTCAAATCCAGCTTCTAGTTCTGTGACCTTGGGCAAGTCACTTAACCTTGTCTAACTCATTTTCTCACGTGTAAAATGAGCTGGACATAGAAATGGCAAATCACTGCAGTGACTCCCAAAAGGGGTCAAAAAGAGTTGGACATGACTAAAATAATGAAACAAGAACAAATATGTACCACTTATTATGCATTGCGATAAGTGATTTTAAAACATTGTCTCATTTGATTCTCATAACAATCTTGGGAAGGCTAAAATGGCAGATTGGGGACAGACTGTAAATCCCAGAGCAGTCTGACCTTTACTTGCAAAGCAGTGGGGAGCCATTGAAGAATTTTAGGAAAAGGAGTAACTTGAGTTCATTTAAGTATAAGGAAGATTATTCCAGAGCATTATAAAGGTTAGATTATAAAGGCTAGTGAAGGTAGGAAGAACCAAAAGGAAGTGAGATTGGATTCAACTTCTGGTAACAATTAGGAGATTATTGTGTAGTTGGCTTGTGAAGGTTAGTAACTAGGTTTGTGACTTTGAGGAGAAAGGGGGATAAAAATGAGAAGGGAGTTCATAGGACTTGGGATCTAATTGGGCATGAGAAATAAGGGAGAGAGAAAAACAAAAGCTACTAACATTGATATTTTAAAAATGGGAAAGATGATGAATGACTTTTCTTCTCATAGAACTGGTGAAGACTGAGAGAAAAACAAGGTTCGGAGAAGGAAGGAAGAAAGGAAGAAAAAAGCATTTATTGCTATGTGTCAGGCAATGCATTAAGCAGTTTACAAATATTTCATTTAATCCATCTCTGAGAGGCAGGTGCTATTATTAACTCCATTTTGCAGTTGAAGAAACTGAGGCAGACAGAGGTGAGGTGAATGGTTCAGGGTCACGACTAATAAGTATGTAAGGATGGAATTTGGATTTAGGTCTCCCTGACTCCAGACCCAGAAATATATTCATATATTCAGTTCCCATGTGCCACAAGAAGGAAAATGTGGATTCTTCAGTGTGGATATAATGGAAAACCATTGGACTTGGGATTTGGGAAACTTGAATCAGAATTCTGACTATGTACTGTATTAGCTCTGTGGCCTTCAGGAAACTGCTTAATCAGTCTTAAGTTTCTTCATTTACAAAATAGGTTAGATGTCCTGCTCATCAAATTTTCAGATGACAAGTTTGAGAGACTTGCCTTTGATGAGAGAGATCATACCTTGTATGACAGAGGCATTCCTGACTGGCTAGAGCAGTAGTTAACAGACCTTTTAGTATTAGAACCCATTTATACTTAAAAAAAATTAAAGAACCTCCCCAAAGAACTTTTGTTTATGTGGGATATATCTATCACTATTTGTCATGTAGAAATTGAAATAGCTAAATTTAAAAATTAGTTCATTTAAAATAATGATAAAAATCCAATATGTTAAAATAACATTTTAAAATGAAAAATAATTATATTTTCTAAAAAAAGAACTTATTGAGAAGAGTGAAATTGATTTACATTTTTTTTGTAATTCTCTTTCATGACTGCTTAATAAAAGCTAGGTTTTCAAATCAATTCTGCATTCAAATTATTGTGATAGCTAAAGTATGTGAAGAAAATTCAGCCTCATCAGGTATGTAGTTGGAAAAGAGAGGAGTATTTCTAAAAGCCATTTCAGATAATTATGGATATTCTTCTTTGAACTTGAGAAGTTAATTCTATAAATGCAATATTAACTCAATCTTTTTGTTGGTAGTTACATTTTAAATTCACTGATCGCATTTCCTTAAGACAGTGAGAGTGAAAAAGGCAAATAACATATGAAAATAGGTTTGACCTTATAGGTCTCCTGAAAAGATCTCAAGGACTCCCAGAAGTCCATGGACCACACTGACAACTGCTGAACTAGAGCATATATATTAGATATCTATTAGAGCATTAGGCTGAATCTGATAGTATCAAATTCTGTAAAGATCAATTATTCTTGGGTTCAGAAAATCAACTAAGTTGAGAGTTGAGGAGATATGACTGGATTGCAGTTTGTCTGAAAAGACTTTTTGGGTGGCATTAATGGATTTCAAGGTAGTTATGATTTAGCAATCAGAAAAGACTATATGCTTTTGGGTTGCATTAGAGAGGGATTGGACAGTATTGTATTCAGTTCTAGTTGCTACAGGTTAGGAAGGACATTGATAAGGCAGAAAATGTCCAGAAGAGGGCAGCCAGGAGATTAGTGAAGAGCCTGAAAGGCTTCCTCATATGAGAATCACTTGAAGAAATTGGGGATGAATAACCTGGAACAGACAAGATCTGGGGAGACATGAATGAAAATAGAATTTGAATAGCTGTAATGTAGAATATGGATTAAGCACATTCTGCCCCTCCCAGAGGATGGAAACAAGGGCAGTGGGTAGAAGTGGCCAAGAGATAGTTTTGGGCACAATGTCAAGAAAAACTTCTAACATTTTAGAGATCTACAAAAATGGATGGATTGCCTTGGATTGCTTTCCCTTTTTTCTGCAGGGTCTTCCAACAGAAGTCAGATGTCAGTCATGTTAAAGTGAGGATTTTTTTTCCATGTGTGTATTAGACTGATCACTGAGTTCTCTTGTTTTTTCCAACCATTCTGTGCTTTTGGAATACATTACAAGCCTCACCAAAAAAATGTGAAGTTCATGTGAGATTAGAGATAAAAGATGTCTGTGCATTGTTGGTGGAGTTGTGAACTAAGCCAGCCATTCTGTAGAGCAATTTGGAACTATGTCCAAAGGACTACAAAACTCTGCATACCCTCTGATCCAGAAGACTCACTACTGGGTCTATACCCCAAAGAGATCATAAAAGAAGGGGAAGGTCCTACCTATGCAAAAATGTTTGTAGTAGCTCTTTTTATGGTGGCAAGGAATTGGAAAGTGAGAGGATCAATTGGGGAATAAGTTGTGGTATATAAGTATAATGGAATATTATTGTTCTATAAGAAATGATGAGCAAGCTGGTTTCAGAAAAGCCTGGGAAGACTTACATGAACTGATATTGAAAGAAGTGAGCAGAATCAGGAAAACATTTACACAGTAACAGCAAAATTGTGTGATGATCAACTAAGATAGACTTAGCTATTCTCAGCAATACAGATTCAAGACAATTCCCTAGACTTTGGATGGAAAGTGCTGTCCAAATCCAGAGAAAGAACTGTGGAGACTGAATGAAGGTTGAAGCATACTATTTTCACCTTTTTTTGTTGTTTGCCTTTTTTCTTGTGATTTTTCCCTTTTGTTCTGATTTTTCTTTTGCAACATTACTAATATGGAAATATGTTTAAAGTGATTGTACAGGTATAAACTATATTAGATTGCCTGATGACTTGGGGAGAGGGGAGGAAAGGGGAGGAGAGAAAAAAAGTTTGGAACTCAAAATCTTACAAAGATGAATATTGAAGACTATCTTTACATATAATTGGAAAAAAACAAAATACTATTAAGTAAAAAAGAGAGACATAAGGTATCTTATAAACTCTATGGTGCTATAGAGATGAGGGTGACGATTATTATGTAAAAGGATATGAAGCCATGAGAGTGAGCAAAACTGGGTTTGAAGGAGCTAGATGGAGATCTGTTGTCTTTTGTGGAGATGGCAAAAAGGGAGTGCAAAGTTTTTGATATGAAACTTTGCTCATCAGAATGTTGTCCATATTTTTAGTGACTGGACCAAGAGATCTGGCTGGACTAAGGAAGTACATTGATCAAATCCGAGATGACACCAACCAAACCATAACTAAACTTCGAGATAAAATTGGTGAGAAAAGATTGCTGAGACCATCTTAAGGGGGAAAAAGAGATGGGAGCATGAAAGCATTGTGATATAGAAGAAAGAATGCTGGATTAGGGGTCAGAGGCGCTGCATTTGGGTTCAGAATCTTATTAATTGTGTGATCTTGGACAAGGTCCTTTTACTTCTTTGGGCTTCTATTTCTGCATCTGTAAAATAAGGAATCTTAGCTGCTCTCCCAGCCTAATACCTGACTCTGTCTCTCATGGACTTTATTAGAACAAAATGACTTTTTTTACCTTTTTTCCATGAACATCTAGTTACAATACCTGATTCTCTCTCTCCATCTCTTTTTCTTCCTCCCTCTCTCTCCGCCCTCTCTTTTTATTTCTCTTTCTCTCCCTGTTTCTCTTTCTCTTTCCCACCTTCCCTCTCTCCCTCTCTGTCTCTCTCCCTCTTTCCCTCCCTCTCTTCTTCTTCTTCCTCTCCCCTCTTTGTATCTCTGACTTCATTAGAACAAAAGCATTTTCCCATGTGTATCCTATCTGAAATATATCTATTCACAGAGATTTTTTCCCATGTTCATCTAATCTGAGATTATCCAATTTTTTCTGTGTTGCCCAATTCTCCTGTTCTTTCTCACTCTCCCTTCTCAATATCAGCCCTCACCTTACTCTGCTGGGTAGTTGCTGCCTCCCTTGAGGAGAACAGCCTGAAGGTGCATCACTCCAAATACAATAAGTGCCCTTACTTGGGTTGTAGACCATGTGAACGTGAGCTCTTTCAGAGATGACAGCATGACCCCTCCCCATGGCCCAACAATTAGACAATTTCTTCTTTAAGGACCCTCCTCACCCTAAATCCTCTGGTGCTGTTACTAATACCAGAGTATCAGTATGTCTGGGGTTCAAGAATGACCTAGACAGCATCATCTTGTCCTCCAGACTGTACCAGAAAGTCCTGTCCAAAGAATTGGCTCCTTTTTGGGAACAGCTGCTACTTCTTCTCTACGATAACCAAGAGTTGGGATGCTGCCAGTATATTTTGCTTAGAGAATTACTCTCATCTGGTTATCATCAGCAGCACTGAGGAACAGGTGAGGCTTTCCAGGGGCTGGGGTAGTTGGGAAGAGGGAAGTATTTTAGGTAGAGACCAGACCTTTTGATTCTCCAGGGGCGTGTATATATACTGATGTAGTGAAACAAATTCTGGATTGGGAGTCACCAGATGGGGATTTCAGTTTTTGTTCTGACCCTTATTGATTGGGTGATTCTGGACAAGCTAATTCATCTGCCTAGCCCAAAACTGAATAGGACTGAAAAATAACAACAAAAATCTTTTTTGAGCCCCAAAACTACCTGAGGCTACCATTATTCCAATTTTACAAGTAGGGAAATTGAGGCTTAAAGAAGTTAAGTGATTTGCCTAGTGTCCCCCATGAATGTCAGATGGGGGATTCAAGCCCAGATCTTGTCTGGGTCTGATGAGGTACAAGAAGTCATGAAGATGGGGAGTTTCCAGAAAGAAGGCATAGACTTAAGCCATCTTCAAATCAAGCTTTATTATGCTGCCATAAGTTCTCTAGTGGAACTCACAATTAACAAGGGGAAGGGTGGGACCTTTTAGGAGAAAGGACTTAGAGCAAAGTGTGCTAACTTTGCTAATTGTGTGCATTACCCATGGCCATAGTTGTCCTGTTTATACAAGATAGCCTGGGAGGTGAGGTCTATAGCTTAACCTCCATATTGTATGAGGTCATAGTGTGTGTCAGTACAGGATAGCTCTGTCTATATATAATTCTGTTCATGCAAGATAATTACATCTGATCAATTTGTTCTTTATAGGGGTTCACTTAGATACTATATATAGTGTATATGTATATATGTATATACACATACATACATACTCACACTATATATATATATATATACATATATATGTATATGTGTATATATATATATATATATATATATATATATATATATATATATATATATATATTTTTTTTTTTTGCTGGAGTCCATTCACCCCATCAAGTCCCCCATGCTTCCTCAGTAAAGCAGCATAATGAATAAAGCATTGAAACTAGGAAGGCTTATGTTTAAATCTAGCCTTATATATTTACCAGCTATGACCCAAGGCAAGTCACTTAACTATTATTTCAGTTTCCTTATCTGTAAAAAAAGGGGATAATAATCAATCTTTTAAAGTCATGAGGATAAAATGAAGTAATATTTGTCAAATCCTTAGCACACGCCTGGAAGATAGTAAGTACTAATTAACTCCTTGTTAAGGAAAAAAAAAAGTAAAAGAAAGACCTTTAGGTTTGGAGTCATAACCCAGAACTTCAATCGTGGTTCTTAAATTCTGATGGGATAGTTGTGAAGAAAATATTTCGTAAACCTTAAAGTATTATGGGAACCAGAGTTACTATCTTTTAGATGCCTTCTGAGGTTAATTAAAAAGAAAAGAAAAGATGGAAACTCATTGGTAGTTAAAAACCATAAGTAAAAGGCTTTTGATAAAAACTTTTTTTGAAGTCACAGAACCTTGGGAAGAGTCTTCATTCTTTATTCAGGGAAAGGAGATGAATTCCAAAGGAAAAACCTAACCAGGACCTTTGAATAAGATTAAAGATAGGAATAAATAATGGCTAGTAATGATGAATGGAGCAGTTACCAAATTTTATTTAGGTATTTGATTTCTTTAATAGCTTATTACAAAGTCATCCTCTTTTAAAGAGATTTAAGAGGTCTAGTGATATGGAATGGAAATAATAAAAGATGATCTCAGGTGAATAATCTGGACCTGTTTGCCTTCTTTTTTAAATGGATGGTATTGGTCTAGATCAGGAATTCTTAACCTTTTGATATCATAAACTCTTTTGGCAATCTGTAAATGTTCTAAGACCACTTCTCTTAATAATGTTTGTAACAGCATAAAATAAAATTAATAACATTACAAAGGAAATTATTGTCATGTTTAAAAAGTTCAAGACAATTTCTGAGTATTTAACCATTTTATTAATAATGCTAGCATATTACCAATAAATGGGTCAATGACACTCTCAATTGCCATGGTACTAGGCTCACAATTTATCTACCCTTGGAAGAGTGGGTGTTGTGAGGATAACCATCAAATCTGATTCATTAACAATTAATGAGAGTGATTTATTCTAATGATATTCTAGGGGGAATTTTGCTTGGATACGTCACTTCTAGTTTAAATTACCTATCTAATCTAATCTATCTAATCAAATAATTTATCTCTACCTATGCCTGTGTGAAGCACAACGGGATTCTCCCATCTTATATTAAATTCCTTGAAAGGTTGGGTGGAATCTGAAGAAGATTGAAGAGAAACTTAATTCAATCTCATTATCAGCAATGTCTTTCAGACACCAAACAGCACATGTTTTTGAAAAAATACTGGTCCTAATAAAATGAGAAATGATTATGTATTTCATTATATTAAAAATATAGTTATATAAATAGTTTTTTAAAGATTGAAAGAACACCAGATGAAGCATTGTTTATCTTTGAAAGCTCTTTTAGTTTTGACTGAGATTCTGCAAAAGCAATCTTCTAGTTATAATGAAGCATGTTCATTTTTGTTATTGTCAAGAGACATGTTAGAAACCACAAAACCATATAAATTGGAGGATCCAGTGTAGTTGCTGCCAAGGGAATTGTGATCCATCATATAGACAGAGGAGTAAAAGGTAGTGTACAGGGCACTGCTGGCAATGCTGAGTTACTATGTTAAGGGGAGTCCAAAACTGGCTTGGGAAATTCTCAAAAGCATTCTCTTAAAACAGAACCAATGAATGAATGTGATTAGAGCATCAGGAAGGGAAGACAGGGCAATACTTTTGATCCAATACTCTGGCTCTTGGCTCATTCAGATTTCTATTTCCAGAACTTTGTGACTGAGGCCCGAAGCTTTATCCGAACCTATTGGCTGGGGTTGACTGACAGAGAAGTGGAAGGGAAGTGGCAATGGCTGGATGGGTCTTTTCTTATTTTAAGGCAAGTTCTGTTGTCTCCAAGGTTTCTACCTCTCCTGCAATGGAGCCAGATTGTGTGGATAGAAGAATTTTGAGGAAAACAAGTATACAGATAAGTGAATGCAAATTATATACAAAAAGTCTTTATATTTGCAAGTTGATTAGTCCATCAATATGTTGAATAGAAAGTGCATTTCAGGGATGGAGGATGCATCAGGTACAGAAGGGTTAAAGAAGGCAATATTAATTCAGGGGATGGCTTGCCTTCCCATTTGGGAAATGATGTAGTTTGACTGAAGGGAAGCAATGTGAAGAAATACAACTGAGACTGGAGCCAGATTGTGACAGGCTTTAAATGCCAGAATGAGGAGCCAATATTATCCTTGCTGACAGAGCATGATGCAAAGCTGGGAACAAAGGAGATACTTAGTAAATAAGGTTAATAGAAAGGGGATAACCCTTTCAAGACAACCAAAATTCAGGGGAGTTCTGACAATGACTTCCTGTTAAAAAAATTATCCTTCCTAGAAGCAATAAGATTTGAGAGAATTAGGGGAGGAGAAAGAGTAAGAGGAGGAGGAGGAGGAGAAGGGGGGAGAATAAATTAGTTTGAGAGAGACAGATTTCCACTTGAATTAAGCGAAATTTTCCTAACAATTAGACTGCTCCAAAGTGGGATGAATTATCTTGGTATGTCTGATGAAATTCCTAGACTCCACCAATGGATATCATCAAAAGCTGCATGACTACTATTAATTGTGGGTATTGTACAAGAGGGTTCCTGTTCAGTCTTGGACTGATACAGATCTCTTTTAGTTCTAATAACTAGTATTTATATAGCACTTTAAGATTTGCAGAGTACCTTAAAATATCTCTTTGGATCCTTACAAAATCCTGAGAGGTGGAGGAGACAGAAGCAGATAAATATTAACTAACTTGCCTGGAGTCACATAGTAAAGTATCTAAGGATTTGAATTCAGATATTCCTGACCTGGAGTCTATCATACCACCACTGTGTTTCTCAAGTGGGAGAGAATAAATGATCTGAGATAGAATTATGCAGTTCTCAGAGGAAGGACAAGAGCTAAAAAGAGTAAGTTGGAGCAGAAGATGATAGAAGTGTTCATCAAGAAAATTTAGTTCTGAAGTTTAGGGTCACTAAACATGAATATCTTTATTGTTTTTACTCTTTTCTCTCTTTTCTTTAGCTTCTGGAAACAAGGGGAGCCCAATAATAAATTCAATGAGGACTGTGGCTTCATGCTCCCAGATGGTCAATGGAATGATGCATCTTGTGATATCTCCACATATTGGATTTGTGAGGGGAAATCTACTTGTTGATTTTCTTAAGTGAAATTGTGGGTTGGACCCAGGGCTTTTTCTTCTAAGATGAGTGTTCAGATTTGGGGTAGAAACTTTCCCTTTCAGAAAATGGTCCTGTCCCAAGTCTTTACTTGCCAAGGGCCTCAGATTAATATGACAAATATGTGGTCCCTGATTTCTTCCCTACAATATCTGATTCAGCCATATCCAACAAGAATCTTGGATGTCAATTTAATTCCAAGGACCAGGATTTGGGTCAGAATATTCCATAATGTGACAATGAGCCCTGAGCTAAGCCCACTATGAGGTGAGTAGGATCAAAGTAGGGGGGAAAGGCTCACTTTGGGCCTTAGCACTTAGTTCTCATAGTCTTGATGCCTTCTTTGGCCATCATGCAGTTGAAGACCATCACTAGGAGTTTGGGCTAAGGGTTTAGGGTTGCTTTCAGATCAAGGGTTTACTTTACTCCAAGAGTCCCCGTTTCATCCAATATGGACTGAACTTCAAAGAAGTCTCTTGGTATTATAGAGTCTCTTGGATGAGGGAAAACATAAAATTGAACCAAGTCATTGAGCTGGTGTGACTTCTTTAGGTCCACTCTAGAGGCTGAGGAGAACTGAACCAACCTTTGAAGGATAGGTGAAGAAAGATATCTCTTCCCCTTCCTCTCCCCCTGCCCCCACCCCATATTAGTCATGTTGTGAAAGAAGAATAAGAACAAAAGGGAAAAACCATGAAAAAGGGGAAAAAAGCAGAAAAGTGAAAATAATATTCTTTAATCTGCATTCAGACTCCATAGTTCTTTCTCTAAATGTGGATAGCATTTTCCATTGTGAGTCTTTTAGAATTGTATTGCTGAGAAGAACAAAGTCTATCAAAGTTGAACATTCACACAATGTTGTTTTTATGTACAATGTTCACCTGGTTCTGTTCACTTCAATCAGCATCAATTCATATAAGTCTTTCTAGGGTCTTCTGAAACCTGCTGCTCACCGTTTCTTATAGAACATAGTATTCCATTACATTCATATACCACTATTTGTTCAACTATTCCCCAATTGATGCATATCCCCTCAATTTCCAGTTCTTTGCCACCACAAAGAGAACTGCAATAAACATTTTTGTATATGTGGGTCCTTTTCCATTTTTTATTATCTTTTTGGATGGCAGACCCAGTAGTGGTGTTGCTGGATCAAAGTACAAAACTGTACAGTTTTATAGCCTTTGGACATAGTTCCAAACTGCTCTCAGAAATGGTTGGATCAATTCATAATTCCACCAGAAAGACATTTCTTACCACATTTAATGGATTCTGGAATGGCTTGAGTTATGTTTACCCAGGCAAAGCAATAGAATGGGAATCTATCAATGATCATGGGTCTGATCACCTCCTTCATATCCATGTCCCAGCTGCACACAGTGAATCCCCTATAACAGACTCAGGATTATTGCCAATGGCCTTGTCAGGCTTTAAAATATAAAATGATTGGGATCATTTATTTAGAGCTGAAAAGTCCCTTAGAGGTCACAGAGTCCAATCCCTTAGATAGGGTTTGATAACCCTAGAGTTAGGGTTATCTAAGGTTAGGGCTATTTGTTTTATAAGTAGTAGAGTTGAGATTTCAACTGAGATCCTTTGATTCTGAATCTAGCATTCTTTTCACAGCTCCATGCTGCTCCATGGTTATATCTATAACTGTAGCTATCCCTCTTTTTTAGTATATATTTCCCCACACACATACCCATACACACACATGTATGTATACATTTATACTTCACTGGCCTGAAGCTTGACAGTAAAACAACAACAACAAAACTAAGACCTTGACTCCTGGTCCCATCATTTCCTGGCAAATAGAGGAAGAAGAAATGGAAGCACTATCAGATTTGTATTATTGAGCTCAAAGATTACTGTAGATGGTGACTCCAGCCATTAAATTAAAAGATGCTTGCTTCTTAGAAGGAAAACTATAGCAAATCTGGACAGCATGCTAAAAAAATTGATCTTTATACTCAAATCTCTGGTTTTTTCAGTACCAATATATGGCTCTGAGAGTTAGATTATAAGGAAAGTTAAGTGTTACAGAATTGACACTTTTGAATTGTGGTGTTGGAGAAAACGTTTGAGAATCCTTTAGATGGCAAGAAGATTAAATTTGTAACTACATAAAGAAATTAATACAAGCTATTCACTGGATAATCAAGTACTGAAGCTGAAGTTTAAATACATAATGAGAAGACAAGACTTATTGGAAAAGACCCTGATATTGGGAAAAATGGAAGGCAAAAGGATAAGAGAATAGCAGAGATAAATGGATAGATAGTGTCATGGAAACTATGAACATGAACTTGGAAGATGTCCAGAGATAGTGGGGATTAGGAAGACCTGATGTGCTATGGCACATTGGGTCACAAAAAGCTGGACACAACTGAACAACAACACATATGCATAACATATATTTATGTACATATACATATGAATATAGTTTATTAACTCAAAAGAGAAAAATAACAATGGAAATTAAATTCTTTTGGTGTCACATTATCTTCTGATTGTCATTATTTTGTATATGCATGTTTTAGGCCTGTAACTCATGTGTAAAGATGAGTTTGTATTAACTTTTTTCACCTAACATGACTTCATATGTACTTAGTGATGAAGTACTAAGTGATGTACTTAGGCTTACAAAAGTCTTTATGTCTTTCTTTATCACTTTATTAGAATACCTAATATTGAGAAGCTTATCCTTGGCAAGTGAACAATCAATAAACATTTATTAAGTGGCAAGTATGTGCCTGCCACTGTGCTAGGCACTGAATGTATACAATGACCAAAGTAAAAGAGTTCCTGTGTTCAGGGAACTTATATTCTATTTGGGAGACAAGGACATAATCATTTCCTTATAATACATTCTAGAATTTTTATCTGAAATTGCTATTGATCCTGTTAGTCTACGGTTGATAGAAGATTCTGTGCAGCCAAAGGTGGCTGGCTACAACGTGACAGCTGATGAGGAAGAAGAAGTTGTCATGGAAACTGAGGAAGGGAAAAAAATAGCAATTAATGCAGCTCAAGCCCAATCAGAGTACCACCACTTCTGTTGCTATTACCTACATTGTCTCCTGTTTGTGGATAGAACAAAAAAACCACCATTGCTCCCAGTGACTGCCACACATTACACATTGTCCCCCCAATGATTGACAGTAATTTGGAGGCCTGTGAAAAATGTTTTTGTAACTCAGGCTGTGGCCACCATGAAATAGCTCTTGTCACTTGTCTGGCCTGTATTATGGCTATGGTTGTTTTCCAAATTTCCTAATGGCCATCTAGAAAATCCTCCACTTTCCACAATAGGAGAGAAATATATTTAATCATAGGTTCACCATGATCAAGGTGGGTCATTTATGTAACCAATAGTCCAAGAACTTCCAGTAACCTTGAGTAAAACAGACTGGATCTGTTCTTATGAACTTACTTCAAAATGGGTCAATTTCTCCATTTTTGCTTGTTATGCCTTCACCTTAGAATTTGCTTTGGAGAAATTTAAATATAGTTTAGATATAGCTTGCATCTAATCTATTTCCTATGTGTGAATAATGGGGTGTCTTTAGCTTCCATAAAGACCTGCCAGGTATAAAATATAAAATCTGGTTCAAAATGTCTTTATTTTATTTCACAGAAAATGAAAAAGAAAATGGAACAGATTCATAGTGTCCATTAAACAGATTTATAAACTCAGAAACAAAGAACTCCCTTTCTTTTGGATCTGAATCTTCCAAATGACTCTAACAATGAGAATTTGCAAGTTCCAACATGTATAATAAAATTCAACAAGAGCCAAGATCCAACAAGGTGTCTTGCTCCTTCATAACACCTTTAGTTTTTCAGTGTTTATTATAATTTTTGGCACATAGTAAGGACTTAATAAATGTTTACTGATTTGACTTTAATTGCAAAGACTAGGTGGGTGACCCCTCCTTTTTCTTTTTCTTTTTTCTTTTTTCTTTTTTTTTGGCTGAGGCAATTGGGGTTAAGTGACTTTCCCAGGGTGAGATTCAACAATGTTTTTTTTCCATCTTGGCTCCCTTGGCGGCAATCCCAGTTATGAAGGATGGCCTAATGAGGTCCCTGTTCCCAGGGGGAGGAAGTAAGGCAGACAAACAGAAACAATTAGAATGACAAATGAGTCCAGAAGTGCATTCATGGAACCCAAAGTGATTTGACAGACCTTGGTGTTCATAGTTATCTGGCCTACCCATAATTGGTGCATTCAACGGTGCTGGGGTCCTGCTTATTCTAGATTGTTACATTTGCAAAGACCCACAGCTCCGTTGTTCTGTAGGATATAAGACAATGTTTCCCTTAATGGAGGAGAATCACTTAGGACCAGCCTGCATGTGTCAGTAGAGCTGGTTTCCTATTGTTCCCTCTCTTTGGACCAGAATGAACATCTAGACAAGCTAGTGGGGAAGCAAATCAACACTTTTAAAAATATTTTTTTCTGTATGCTTGTATGTTACCAGATGTCTGTAATCTATTAGATTGTAGGTGGCACAGGGCTGGGCTAGTCAGGAAGACCTCGGTTCAAATATGGTCTTAGCTACTTACTAGCTGTTTGACTTTGGGCAACTTCTTTATCTGTTAAATGGGGATGATGATAAGCATCCAGGATTGTTATGAGGATCAAATGAGATTATAATTATAAAGTGCTTAAAACAGTGCCGGGTATATATTAAGTATGTGTGGGACAGTAGTGTCCACAACAACAGACTCTCAGAGAGAGTAAAAGAAAAAAAGGGTTTATTATGATCACACGAGAAAGGGGACCTTCCATATGACAAGGTGTTTGTCAGCAAAGAAATGCAAAGCATAAACTGTAAAACACAAGATTAAATTGATCCTGAACAAAGAAGTCCCCAAAGTCCCCATTCCCCAGCCTGATGTTTTCTCCCATTGTTGGGGGAGTTTAGGCTTATATTATAAACTCGGAAATCTAAATACAAGTCAATAATAATAAACTCTTCCAATAAGAGGATTCAAAGCCATCATCACCTTTAAAAGTAGTACTGAAATGGACAAAAGACTGGCCCCCTCATCCCTGGGTCAAGGGGCCTCAGGCTTATAAGAAAATGTTGCTTAAACTAAATTTAGGGAAGTGCTATGTTCAGACTGGGCCCCATCCCCTGGATTATGAGATCCTAGATTTTCTGAGAAGTGGTTGAAGTCCCAGACTTTCTGAGAAGTGTATGCCTAACAGAGTCAGGACAACATTGCAAAACATGTTGACAGGTTCTGTTGTGTGCTCACTCACGTCCAGGCACTTCCCCATTGTAAATGAGAAACTGTGTCAGTAATTTTTGAAATTTTTAACCACAAGGCTGTACCAGCATGTGGCAAACGGGCCTAAAAGTGTGCCTCACTAAATGTTTGGGGCTGATCTCTACTAGCCTGCCTAATGGGGTCAGTTGCAGGCCAGCTAATAAATGATGCTTTAATTTGAATAATCTGGTCCGAGCTGTCTATCTTGTGTCAGTCCATTTCATTTTGAGGTTCTACTGAGATCGCCTTTGGCTCACCTTCTGTTGGATTTACCAACACCACTCTCTGCCTAAGGGTGGCCACCGGGATTGATGTTTCCTGGCCCTAGGCAAGTTTGAACTAGCGTAGGTTGATTCTACATTAAGTCCAAAATTCTAACCTAGTCAATAGCATCTTGAAGGGACCCTGCAGCTGCCTGACTATCCTGCAGCCATCTGTCTGGCCTGGTGAGTACTCCTGTATCTGTAGCAAGTGGGGTAAGCTGGACACAGCGCTAAAGCCCCCTTTCTGACCTGGGTGACTGAATCTGGACAATCTGGTCTAATCTGATTCTGAGCGCCTTTTTGGGGCACTCTTCTAGTTGTATGTGCTCTGTGTGATTTGTCTGTCTGTTCTGTTGCTTGTGGTTCTTGCCCTGATTGTTTTTCTGTTGGTTGAAGAGCCCTGTTAAAGATTTAAGATAAAATTGCCCATTTTAAATCTGTTGCATTAATCCGTAAGCAAAAGCAGCAGAATTTAAAAAAAAATGTAAAAGGTGAAAATAGAGCTCTACATGTGTCTGTGTGTATATGTTTGTTTGCTTTGCATTTTGCTCTGTGCTAAAAATTATCAAACTTGTAAAAGATAAGAATTCAGCCTCTGTATGCAGGCTTAGAAAAATATCAGACTGAATTGTTTGAAGTGGAATTCATTCAGAGTAGTAATTCTTTCAAGAGTGGCTCAGGCAAGGAAAGAAGTTTGAAAAAAAATCTTTCTCTCTCTCAATCTCTGTCTCTGTCTCTCTGTCTCTGTCTCTCTCTCTCCCTCTGTCTCTCTCTCTCTCTCTGTCCCTGGCTAATTGCAGCAGTTCTTGTGGAGAAAAGGGAGAAAATGGAGAGAAGGGAAGAAATAAAAACAGATTGAAAGGGATTTGAAAATTTGGAAAGTTAAAAAATATATGTAGAATATATGTAGAAGTGTGCTAACATTTAAAGAAAAGAAGTTTGAATGGAATATCTAGGCATTCTCTGTGAAGGCAGCGAAATGCACTAACCAGGCCTGGAAATTTAGAGAAACTCCGTTTGGATTCTGGGAGGGAAAAATGTTCAAGGTGAAACAAATTTTTCTCTGGGTAAGGGGGTCCTGGAAAAAGCCCCTAGTCTGTTTTGCTGATTTAAAAGCTCTGTTAAGTTTTAAGAATAATGATTAAGAAATTTGGGAGTTGGTTATTTGAAAATTTTCTTATGATTCTAAACTTTTTAACCTGATGTACTAATTTGTAAGTAAAAGAAAAAAAAAACTGGGCTGAAGAGTTTTCAGAGCCTGCTAGAGTAAAGGATAATAAAACTTTATCTGATTGAAACTCAGGCAGCAGAAAAACATTTCATTAGGAATATTGGGATGACTATGAAATTATGGGAAATATAATTTTGCTACTGCCTTTGCATTTGTTTATTCTGAGTACAAAATCTTGGAATTTGTATATTGATACCTTTATTACTAAAGAGGAAGGGTAAGAGCAAAATAATTCAAGCTCTGCCTGGACAGATAAGAGAGATGCTAATTATGGTTAAACAGGCAGAAAAAAAGGAAGCTTGTTTGATTCAGTTTATTTGTTAATCTTGTAAGTTATGTTTTATGGAGATATGTAGCTATTCACTATATTGTGAATCTTAAAAGTTTTGAAAAGAACTGGAAAGAAGAATGCAGGTGATTTATGAAGGATTGATTTGTAGGAACAATTAAAGGTTTGTATGATCTTAGGAAGTAAGAGAAAGGTTTTTGGCAGCAGAAAGAAGAGGTGGGGGAGAGAGAAATGGGAAGAGAGTCCTTTGTCTTCAAAGATAAAAATTCAACTCACCCATCCCCCACTGCTTCCTGCTACTTTAGCAGTGGAGCCTCTAGTAGGAAAGTTGTTGGAGATTGTTTAAGTATGTAGCATGAGAGAAGGAGAAAGTTGGGAATCTGGTAGATTTGGGAAGAAACTTGATATTGGGAGAAAGTAAATAAATTGATGGGCTAAATCTTGAGAAGGATTCCCATGTAAGAAATTAAGTGGGGAACTTGTGGGAATTTTTGTCTAGGGTGCAGGAGTGGGGGATGGGTGACCACATGGAATCCTCTTCTCCCCTCACCCCGCTAAGTATGTTCTAGCCATTTTTTTTAAATCAAGTTACTGCCAGTGCAGCAAACTGTGATTTAAAGGGACAGGCTTACTTTTAGGTTAATTGACTGAATATTTGTTTCTTGATACATAATGGTTTTCTTGTTTGAGGAATATGGTCATAAATGTGATTCATACTTTGGTGGGATCATTTCTAAAAGTTTAATGGCTATTTTTAAGAATCTTTCAGATTTTCTTATATGGTATTTGGACATTGTCTATAAGTTTTAAATTGATTGTATTGGGTCATCCTGAGGTTATTTAAAGGGCCTCTAAAAATAACAGTTTTTTTTTTCTTTGTCCTTTTGAAAATGTTTCTGTTATGGACAACATGCAATTTGGGATGTTTTTCTATGTATTGGGTACTTTAAAAGCAAACTGATTTGTATGTATAATGTTCACTTATGAAACATCGACTTTGATATGATAATTGTTTAAGTTGTAAACTTATTGGGACAGATTTCTTACTGTTAAAACTATAAGGTTAATCGAATCTGTTATTGGAGGTAAAATTTCTTGGGCTTATAGTTACTTAGTTAATGCTATTTGGGAGTTTTAAAGCTGACAGTTAATGGGACAATTGATTGGAATAAAACTGGGTTAAGGCTATTTTATCCTGTATGTGCTGAAGGCTGAGTTTTGATTGCTTATGTTGTGCTATAGTTATGTTCTTGCAATTTTTCTTCCTGTAACTGATCTCTATGGTCAGAGCAATGGTCAATAGAATTGTAAATGCAATTCAATTATGTCATACCTTGCTGTTTTTAGTCTGATTATATGTAATCATTGTATCCTATATGTTTAGGCAAATGAGTATTTAGCTTGGTCATCTGTCTGTTATTGGGTATTTGTGTGTGTGTTTTTAAGATTTCTAAATGATGAGAGGACAATTAACAGTGGTCTGTGAGACCTAACTGCTGTTAAGACTTGAGACTACAACTGTTTGCCTGTCCTGTAAAGCAGTCATCTCTTCACATAAGAAGCTGCTGGCTCTTCACATTTTGCAGCAGTCTTGTGGACCAGTCTTTTTTATCTCAGATTGTTATAACCTTTATTTGTGAGATTTGTGTCAAATCACAGATATTGACTTGCTTCTGGGACCCAGATCAGCTTTGATCAACTTTAACTGTCAGCATGGCACATACACCCGCTGCATGGACTGAGAGCCACTGACCATCTTCGTCAGGATGAAATTTTGACTGAGAAGCTTTGTCCCCTCACACCTGATGGTCTGAAATGGGGAACTGTGGGAATAGTTGATGACTGACTGTTAAACCTTGACTGCGTCATCTGTTACTGTGTGTTTAAGATTTGGGATGGGGTTTGTTAAATCTGTGTAACTATTGCTGTTATATTTGAGGGATTTTTAGGAAACATTACTGTGCTGGTCTGTTATGTATAGGAATCTTGATTCACTCTTGGGATTTATATGTGGAATGGTCATTTGATAATTCCTTTCCATGAAAAAAAAGGGGGGGAGGATGAGATAGAACATTGGGGAAACTGGTATTTTTTTTTGCCTTAAGCACTTCTACCCCACCCCCTATCTCACTAGTTCAGTTTAGCTTTGGAACCCCTTATTCTGTCAGAATTGCCCTGGCAGACTCAGTTCTTGGGATTATTTTTTTTAGAGAAACAACCAGAAATCAGACTCTCTGATCTGTTTTTCCAATCCTGTAACCCCAGTTCCTTAGTATTTCAGCAATCTCAAAGGACCTTGTAGTTTGATATCAGGCATTTAAAAGTTTGGGGTTTGCCTGCCTTGATGGTCTAATTGTGCATAATCTGCTCTGCAATCTGATCCTTTCTGCATCCCTGTCTGTTCTTCTGGGCAGGGACAGGTGAAGGTACTCCAAGCCTCACCCTTCTCCCCTGGAAAGGGTTGCCCCTCTGAATGGGCCTTGAACCCTGCTGCTCTGTAAGCAGAGACTGAGTTAAGTACACAAATTACTGTAGACCACCTAACTCACAGTGAACTGTCCATCTCGAACTGGATTCTCTGGATGATATAGTGCCCCAGCTGCAGAGGACCTGGCATGCTTGCAGCAAGGGAGCCTTTGTACAACTGTTAACTCTGGGGTTATCAGGGAGAGACTTGTCCTTGCATTTTTTTCTTTTCTAGTTTTATTTTAGTTTATTCAGGAGGGAGAGAGTGTGTAGAATGTTGTGCCATAGTCCTCTTTAATTGTCCTGACTCAGTTTCCCTAATTGGTTCTGCCTCAGTTTCCTTAACTGTTCTGCCTCAATCCCCTTAGTTGAAGAAATGCCTAATACCCTAGCAAACTTCCTGTAGTACTCCTTTATTTTCTTTAGTGATTCCTGTGTATCTTTAGTTAAGCCATGTTGATCTCCATTAAAAATAACAAATTAAAAGACCATTAAAAAAAGATTTACTGGTCCATCCTTCTTAGATGGTCTTTCAAGTCCATCAATGGATCTTAACTTAACTGAAATTTAAGGCAAACTTCAAACTTGATTTTGAATCTTTCCCCTGTCATACTAAGTTTTAACTAGTTTTAGACTCCACTGTTAGTGTTTACTTACACAAGAAATGCTGAAGCAGGTCTGAACAATATCTTTCTGAAATTATATTCTGCCTCTGAAAGGTCTGCCACCTGTAATTTTCATGCTGACTTCACAAGAGAGAAGTGCCTTGACAAGTCATTATGGATTTGTCATCCATGAATTTATCTATGATATTCTTGAAATAGCAACATAATTCCAGATTTAAATTATAACTTTTTATGAATCTATCCTATATAATCTAGTATATATTGGGAATGGGGGAACTTCCAAAGTATGGTGCCATTTGCTGGTCCTTATTATCTGTTAAAAATCACAGAGTGGGATTGTTAATTTAAATGAACAAGAGGAGATAACCTGTTGCCTGAGGAAAAAAATCATATGTATAGTTTTGATGAAAACCTGGTTTAAAACTCCCAGAACTACTCTAGAAAGGAGTCTTTTGTGTGTGTGTGTGTGTGTGTGTGTGTGTGTGTGTGTGTGTGTGTGTGTGTGTGAGAGAGAGAGAGAGAGAGAGAGAGAGAGAGAGAGAGAGAGGTGGGGGGGGGGGCCGAGGGAGGGAAGGAGGAAGAGAGAGAGAGAATTGAGGTTAAATGACTTGCCTAGGGATCACACAGCTAATAAGTGTTAAACATCTGAGGCTGGATTTGAACTCTGTCCACTATACCATGTATCTGCTCCTTGAAGGACTCTTTTTCTATAGTAAAAGAAGCAACTGTTTTTTTCTGTTTTCCAGGCCCAGAATGCACTCTCTGCTCACTTATATTTTTTAGGATCATAGGAACAGTGGCAACAGTCTCACTGGCAACTCTCTTGCTCACTACTCCCTCACACATGAGAGCCCAGTTTTCCTATTACTTTATTATCCTATAAACTTCATTTTACTGCAGGCCTTTCCTGATCTCCCTCTCCTGATACTAAGGTTTTCTCTTGAAAAATTATGTTGTAGCATATATATAGACACACAAATATATGTCTATATACATATGCCAATACATAATTTTATATGTATATATCCAAAGAAATGTTCTAATCAAGGTTTATGAATATAAAATTAGAGATAGGAACAATGAATAATCTAGTAGTGTTAAGGATGAACTTTGCCCTACTCCACCAGCAGTGCTTAATATATATAAATTCTTTCCAGTACCATGGATGAGAGTATAAATGTGTTTTAGAGGGTAAAAGCCACACCTTTCAGGGGTTCTCAGGGGCTCTCACAGGCAAAATATCCAAACCATAACTTCCTATTTGATTTGTTACCTTATAAAACACAAATTAGGTTTGAAGGCAATCAAAATGTATATTCTTATATTTCCTCACAAAATACTAAAATTTCCACATCTTTCTAATCAGTTAATCAACTTTGAATCCCCCACTCCAAATTATACAAATTATGTTTCTTTTTTAAAAATTAACTTCCTTGTCTAAATATTTGGTCTCATAGACAAAACCTCAACATGACTGATTTTATAATGTATTAACAGTAAAACAAGCAATACAGAGAAGCAAAGTGAACTATTCCAACAATGTATCAGCTATGGGAAAGATTACAACCGGAGTTACTTGTATCTACTGAATACAATTGCTGACTCTTCTACAGACCTTGGAAGGACAAACTAATTATTCAACATTCTCAGGATGACAGTTATGGTCTCCTAAGAATTCCCCTCAAGATTACTTCTCTATAGAAAGTCTTTTATGCAGAATTAGAGTTACATATAATTCTCTCAAATCATCTGTTACTCCTTTTACAAACTCTAAATATGACAGTCAATTCCTTCTGCTTCTGTATCACAAAGAGAATGGGGGTTAACTTTCCATGGAATGACATTTATACTTATTCACAGTCTTTCTCAAAATTTTTTTATTGACCACAATACACTATTAATATTTGGCAGTCTACTTGAATCTCTGGCAGACTGACTCATAAGGGTCCAATTAAAGATGAAATAATTGGGGCAGCTAGGTGTCCAGGTAGATAGAGCACCAGCCCTGAATTCAGGAGGACCCGAGTTCAAATCTGGTCTCAGATACTTAACACTTCCTTGCTGTGTGACCCTGGGCAAGTCACTTAACCCTAGCCTCAGGGAAAAAAAAAGATATAATAATAATAATAATAATAATAATAATAATAATAATAATAATAATAAAGAATTGACAAATGGATGGAGCAAAAAAGACAGAATAAAGGCAGGAACTCATTCAATCTCTTCCCCAAATTTCTTTAAATAATGACTCTAAACAAATTTTAGAGTATCAGAACATGGCAAATTTTTATTGCTAAAGCACCTTAAAAGGTCAGCAGGAAAAGTTTGTGACATGATGGGAGTCCAGTGTGCAGGCTGGGACAGCCCAGCACAGTCCCTAGCCCCAGCCCTAGCCCCAGGCCAGTAAAACAGGAACTGGTCTAGGAATTTCTGAATCAGCATCAGTACTGGAAATTTCTAGACCTCTCAGGACAGCAAAAATGACTTGGGAGGCCAGTGGAAAACGTCTGTAGAATCAGGGTGGGAGTAGCTCATAATCCTGGTGTAGCTTCAGCTCCAGCTCCAGCCCTAACCATGATAGTAAAGCAGGAACAGATCTAGAGACCTCTGAATCAGTAGTAGCATTGGTAGTTTCTAGACTTCTCAGCCCAAAGACACCACGATGACAGCAAAGTCAGCAGGAAAGGTTTGCCAGTGGGGTGAGAGGATCTTGCGAAATCAATAAACTAAAAGTGGCCATGAGCAGTGTTGGTGGTAGATCTCTAAAAACAGCTGCAAAAATCCCCCTAAAGCTTGGGACAATGCACTCTCCACCCTGGAAACAGGACCTTATTTTAACAAAGAGTTAAAAGCTGAATAATAGACTAAGAAAATGAGCAGTCAAGAGAAAAAGTTTCTGACCATTGGCAGTCACTATGGAGATTAGGAAGATCAAAACATACTCAGAAGAAGATAACAAAGTCAAAGCTCCTACATCCAAAGTCTCAAAGAAAAATAAAAATTGGTTTCAGGCTATGGAAAAGCTCAAAAGGGATTTTGAAATCAAGTAATAGAGATAGAGGAAAAATTAGGAAAAGAATTGAAAGTGGTACAAAAGGAAATCAAAAAGCTAATGAGAAGAAGAATGCCTTAAAAAGCAAAATTGGTCAAATGGAACCCAAAGAGGAAAATAATCCCTTAAAATTAGAATTGAGCAAATAGAAGCTAATGATTTTCTGAGAAATCAAGATGCTACAATACAGCAAAACAAAAAAGTAGACAAAATAGAAAAAAATGTGAAATATCTCATTGGAAAAAAAAAACTGACCTGGAAAATAGATATTAGGAGAGATAATTTAAAAATTATTGGTCTATTTGAAAAGTCACAATAAAAAAAGTGCCTGGACATGATTTTTCAAGAAATTATCAAGGAAAACTGTCCTGATATTCTGGAAATAGTGGGCAAATAAATATTGAAGGAATCCACTGATCACCTCCTGGAAAAATCCCCAAATTAAAACTCCAAGGAATATTATAGCCAAATTCCAGAACTCTGAACTTTTTCATTATTATGGCTGTTAGAAGGAGTATATATAGAGGACACAGGTGTAAGTTGAATATGAAGAGATAATATTTTTAAAAATGAAATTAAGGAGTGGGAGAAAGAAAAAGAGAGAAGTGGAATGGTGTAAATTATCTGCCATAAAAAAGAGGCAAGAAAAAGCTTTTACAGTGGAGGAGAAGAAGGAGAAGGAGAAGGTAGGTGAATGAACCTTATTCTCATCAGAATTGGCTCAAAGAGGAAATAAAATAAATTCTCAATATGGGTGTAGAACTCTATCTTATATGTCAGGAAAGTAGGAGGGGAATGGGAAACAGGAAAAGGAGAGGGTGATAAAAGAGAGGGCATATTGGGGAGGGAAGGAGTGGTCAATAGCAAAATACTTTCAAGGACGGATAGGGTGAAATAAGAGAGAGAATAGAATAAATGGAGGGTATAGTTAGCAATAGTAATTGTAAAAAGAATTTTGAAGTAAATTTTTCTGATAAGGTCTCATTTCTTAAATGTAGAGAGAATTAAGTCAAATTTATAAAAAAATAAGTGAAGTCCCAACTAATAAAAGATTAAAAGATACAATCTATTCCCAAAGGGCTATAGATTCATTCATACTACTACTAGGCATGAACCACAAAAGAGATTATTTTAAAAGGAAAAGGACCTATATGTATAAAAATATTTATAGCAGCTCTCTTCTTAGGGCAAAATTTTGGAAATTGAGTAGATGCCCATCAATTGGGGAATAGCTGAATAAATTATGGTATGTGATTATGCTGGAATATTATTGCTCTACAGGAAATGATGAGAATGATAATCTCAGAAAAAACCTGGAAAATCCTCCATGAACTCAAATAAAGTGAAATCAGCTGTAAATAATTGTAAATGACTATTTTGTTCTCATCAGGACAATGATCCATGACTATTCTGAAGGAATTATGTGGAAAAATTCTATCCATACCTAGAGAAGGAACTGGTTGTATCTGAATACAGATTGAAGCATTCTCTCTCTCTCTCTCTCTCTCTCTCTCTCTCTCTCTCTCTCTCTCTCTCTCTCTCTCTCTCTCTCATTTATTTTTTTACTTTAAATTTTAAAAAAATTCAGATAGATTTTTAAGCTTAATTTTAGAAAACAGGTCTTGGAAGTTGAAATACATGGACATGTCTTATTTCTAGCACATAATACCTTTATGACCACAGGTTCATCACGTAGTCTCTTGGTGTTTTGTCAACTTTGGAAATATGAGTAAAATAGACTTGGTAGCATTTTACTGCCTTATACTCAACCATCTGGATGTACTGACCTTTTTGGGATTTTTTTCTCTCTCCTTTTTCCTCTCCATTTATTTATTCATTCATCCATTTATTTATTGAAAAAGTTTTTTATTTTAAAAATATGCATAGATAATTTTTCAACATTGACCCTTGAATATCCTTGTGTTTCAGATTTTTCCCTCCTTCCCTCCACCCCCTACCTACTTTATTTTTCTTGAGGGTTTTTTTTTTTGGGGGGGGAGGAGATCTAGGTTTTCTTTTACAGCATGACTTTTATGAAAGTAGGGATTGAATAAATGCTTGTTGATTTAATGAATGAATAGGGGATATGAAATATCTCTTGATGAATGTACTTTATTTTCTCAGGAAAAACCATGAAGCAAAGTTCTTTATGCAGATGCAGTATGAAATAAGTAGTTTAGTAGGATTGAGGCAAGGAGAGGTTTCTTCTAAGCACAATATTGAGTCAATCAGAAAAAGAAAAAAAAGATTTGTCAAATAGCAATCAGGGCCTAATTGAAATGAGATGACTGAAATTTATATGAGAATCAGGCTGAATTAGCATGTTTGTGTGACCCTCTCTAGCAGTGATAGGCACTACACAAAGATTGGGCATAAAATACTCTATATCATTTCACATTGTAAGCATTTACCCTTCAGAAGTTGGCAAATGCTACCAATTAGCATTTGATTTATTGTTTTGTTTATTGTCTAAACTTGGCAAAATATTAACAATGCAGATTAAATTTAAAAATGTTTCTAGCAGATACTTTCAGCCTCCCATCCAAATCTGGTTGTTAAACATTTGCCTACATACCTCTTTTTACATCCCAACTTAGTTTCTGTGACATAAAGATGAAACCTATGAAACTGAGAAGATATAGCTTAATAAGTAGGAGAATTAAAAAAGAACAGGGTCATAAAAGCCCAGAAATGAGAGATCATCCAGAAGGACAACAGTGTTGAGTCAGGGCTGGGGTTTTGACTTTACTACCATGCCTTCCCTTTTCCCCTTCTCTGAGTTTTCCCCAGAACCTTCAATTTGAAGAAAAGCATAGAAAGGCACTGTCTCTTATCTAAATTGTCCAGAATATTCTTTACTCTTTTTTACCCTTCTTCTTTATGGTGTTAGGCTAATGGCAGTCCAAGAGTTTTGTATCATGAACTGATTTTCCTTGCCCATAGGAAGCTTTTTGTTTTTTGATGTTTTCTTCCTGGTTCTCCTGGAAGAGATAAACCAAAAAATTATCTGGAGGGATGTACATAGGGATTTAGGGAGAAGAGCCTATAATTCTGTGGTGTCAGTCAGTTAGACACATAGACGGAAGAATGTCAGAAGTCCTCTTGTCTGCCCTGGTTTTTATAAGAGAAGAATGTTTAAAATAACAAATATAGTTAGAAGGTACTGTTAATAGAGCACCAGTCAGGAAGACCTGAGTTCAAATCTAGTCTCAGACACTAATGGTGTGAAATTGGGCAAGGCATTTAATTTCTGACTGGAGCAGGTTTCTCATCTATTGTTCAGTTATGTTTGGCTATGACACATTTGGGGTTTTATAACTAGATAACCAGAATTATCCAGTTATCACTCCAATTAACCATTGCAGTAGTTTGCCATTTCCTTCTCAGATGAGGAAACTGAGGCAAAAAAGTAACTTGCCCAGAGTAACATAGCTACTGTCTGAGGCCAGATTTGAATTCATGAATATGAGTCTTCTTGACTCTAGGTCTGGTGTTCTATACACTATACCACCCATAATGAAGATAATAGCACTTATCCACCAAGGCAAAGTACTATGTGAACCTTAAACCATGATATAAGTGGTAGTCATTATTATTATTAGGTATGGAGATATACCCCAGGATTTCAGGGATGTTGGCATTTGCCCCAAAGCTGTCTCTTAAAAAAAAAAAAACTACACTAAGGATAGCAGAGGCAAGAAAGAGAGAAAATGCTGCCTTAACAGAGCATAAAGCCCTTTAGGATGTACAGAACTATTAAGGGAGCAACCAATGACCCAAAGCAAGGTCAAGCCACCTATGGTCCAGTTATCCTAACCCTGTATTCACCCTATGAGAAGACAGAGAGAATAAAGGGGATTAAGTAGCAAAGATAATGATTAGCAGGTATTAAAAAGGCAGTGGTTTTTCTTACTGTGTGGTTCTGGGTAGAATCAGAGACAACCTTGCTTGAGAGTGTGAATGACTCAGATTTTGTTGGCCTGATTGTCTTGAACCATTTTTTATATTGTTCCTGAACCTAGAAAGTCAAAGGAACCCATGGGTCAGTTCATTGTGTGTAGGGAAGGGGAAGAAAAGGAGAACTGGAATGAAAACTTGCCTGATGATTCAGGAGACAGTATACCAGGAAGATGAAGACTCCCTGAAGACTATTGATGATAGTGAAGAGATAGCGCATGATCCAAGCAGCTGGGCCAATCTGCAGAAGGCCCAGACACCAGGTGCAGCCCAGGATGCACAGCTGAGACAGGGCTTTAAATCTCAGCAATCTAAATAGGAGGGCAAAGCAAGAATCTGTTAAGTGCTCAGACAGCATCTGCCTCTTATTCCCCTTGAAAGCAATTCCAAATCTTGGCAACTTCTGCCCGCCTCCTGAGATAAGTTTCATAGACAGAGTTCCATTGACATAAATTCCATGGACAAAGTCCTTAGAGAGAGGACTGAGCTGTAGTCTTTACTCTCAGTGGCAGATAAGGGTGCCAGAGTGCACAGAGCGCTGAGCCTAGAGTTAGGAAGACTCATTTCTGTGAATTCAACTTTGGCCTCAGATACTTCCTAACTGTGATCTTGGAGAAACCATTTTGACTCAGTTTCTTCATCTGCAAAAATGAACCAGAGTAAGAAATGGAAAAGCCCCTCCAGTATCTTTGCCAACAAAACCCCAAATGGGATTACAAAGAATTGGACATGATTGAAAAACAACAGAAATGAAGTATACAAATGAGACAAAACCTGGAAGAATTTGGACCAAGGTAAGAGAGATACTTAAGAGAGAGTAAAACTTCTTCACTCCCTTGTCATATAGGTAGGCAAATTATTTCTTTCTTAAATGTACCTTCAGTGATGGGATTAAATCCCAACTTTTATGAAGATCCAGCTCCATTCTGCCATGTGGGATGAGCATCATCATCTTTATTTTGACATCTTACATAGTCAACACTATGCTGATTTGGAGTCACATGGAACCAGTTTGAACCCACTTTCTATTATTTGCTACTTGTGTGGTTTTGGACAAGCCACTTATTGTTTTTTTTGCGGGTCTTAATTTCCTTTATTTTTAAAAGAGGGGTTTGGATTACATGGTCTATAATATTCTTTCTAAGTCAAAATCTGTGTTCCTATGAGCTTGTCCTTAGACATGGCATTGGATCCAAACAGGAAATATGGCTTTGACTCTCAGAGACTTCTTGGGAATGAAGAATCTTTTGCTTTACCTTACCTTGTGTTCTGGAGAGTGGAGACCTCACTGTTGAGGGAGGACAGTTTGCTTTGCAAAATCCAAATAATAATAAGAATAAAAACCAAGTTTGTCTGTGGGAACAATACAAAATTTATTGACCCAAATGTTTCACCTGGAACTTGAGCCCCAAACCTGGCTACTCTGAGTTTGGATTCAGAATTGGCCATTACATTGTGAACACGTATACATGCCCCCACACACACCAATTTATATGTTTACATCACTTCCAATAACAAACAACCGAGGATCATTGCTTCTTGATCCTGACAACTTGTTCAGCCCCTTTGATTTCGTAGTAGTCCCTCTATCTGAGTGGCTAGAATTACATTATAATGTGTTCACTTACAGAGAATATAATGCAGACTGGTCCAAGGAAAGCCCAGAGAAATCCCTTTTGAGTCTGGAGCCAGCACCTAAGACAAAGAAGGAAGAACAATTGCTAAGATCTGGTAGCTGAACATGTCAACATTGATGGGAATAATTTTTTCTTAATCCAGAATGAGATGAAAACTTCCTCAAATTAGGCAGAGAGCTTTGGGTAATCCTGAGCCATATCCTGGGCTAGATTGTAGGGTATATCTAGTGACGTCAACAACAAAAAATTTAATTGTTTGTAGTCTGATACTGTGCTGCAGACACTCATTCATATATTTTTACCTATATTCCCACAATACTATCTTGAGATTCAGTTTATTCATCTGTAAAATGGGATTACATCAGTGTTAGACACTTCATAGGATTGTGAAACTCTAATGATATGATTATTTGAAAGTGTTTTACAAAAATGAAAGTGCTACATAAATGTCAATAATGTAAACACATATTTATTCCTATGATAACTGGGATGGGAATTTCTTCTAACAACACAGATCATAATCTGCTTCTAATTTATACTGAGTTTATATAGACTTGGAGTCAGCAAAACCTGTATTCCAAACCCTGCTTTGGACTAGCTGGATGATCCTAGGCAAGTCACTTAACTTCTTAACTTCCATTTAAGCCTCTATAAAATGGGAGTAATATTAATGTCACTTCAAAGGCTTATTGTGGGAATCAAATAAAATAATACATATTAAGCATCTTTATATAACTTTAAGATATTTGTAGAAATGCTAGCTATTTTTATTATGAAGATCAAATGAGATAGTCAATGAAAAGTGCTTTGAAGGCCTTAAAATGATGCATAAGTGGGTGGATCTTATTAATTAATTAATTATTGTTGTTGTCTTAGGGAGTTATCACTTGGAGTCAGAGAGAAGTGCCTTGCCCATAGTTATGGGTCTCTTAAGCCACAGATTTTGAATCTGGGTCTTTCTGATTCAAAATAATATTCCATCTACTAAGTCATACTATTCCTGGACCCCAGAAGTTCTCCCATTGGTTAAATCATATAAGAGATTGATTTTGCTGATTAAAATAGTGCAGAAAAACTGGATGGTGATCAAAGATATACATACTTGTTGGACCTAGGATTTCACTGACATAAAGAACTCCCTTTCATAGGGCAGATTGAACCTCCTCAACAGATAGTACTCATGAAGAGTTGCTTAATACACTATGAAGTTTAATGACTTGCCTAGGGACGTAGAGTCAGTCTGTGTCAGGCAGGACTCAGATTCAGGTTTTCTTGGTTTCAAGGCAAGTCTCTATCCATTTGCCAGATTCTTTTGTGTATAACGAGACAGGGATTTGGATGACATTGATGACAATATTGACCATGTCCCTTTTATTTTTGTTCCATATCAGATTATTTTATAGCTGGACAAGAGGATCTCAGAAATAAATAAGTCCAAATTCTAAATTAGTTATCAGTAACAGAAGGCTTTGATGTTTTCTGCAGGCATGAGTAAAAAGGGAAAGACCTAATTTTAGACCAAGGGTACGCTTTCTGGCTTTTCTTAATTGATTGTGGTAGTTTTAATTAAAGAACTGTCAGCCTTCACACTGTTGATATGTATACTTGGCTATCTTTTTGAACAGGAAAGGGCCTAAAAATACCTTTAAATTGTGGCTACTATTTTTAGTACCTTATGTGTAAAAGAGGGGCGCCACAGGTATTATATTTAGCTATATGTACATATTTTTATTATGTATTCACTGTGCATTATGCACACATACACTCATTTATAGATTTATTTACATAATATATGTTTATGCATATAAAGATCCTAAATTTGTGATAACTAGCCTATTGCTACATCCTAGCTAGCAGAAATAATTCCATATTTGACAACAAACTGACCTGGCTGGGAACTAGGAAGTTTCTATCTACTGAATATTGGTTTGGTCTATTATATTTAAGCAAGGAACACAAAGCCTTTCTGATATAGGCTTAGCAAACTTAATCTAATTCATGTATGTAAGGTTAGTGAACTTTCCTAATATCTTAATATGGTTGATAAGTGTATATGGGTCATAGTTCAGACTATCTGTTGATTGATTCCCCCTAAGATTGCCCTTCTACTCAGTCCCTGTGAATCTTCCCAACAACAATAATTAGGGAGAAAGCCAGAGACTCAATGATTTGGATTCTTATCCAGGATTCACATTCCACTACTTGTGCTGTGCCTAGGACTTTAGGATGGAGGAACAGCTTGTTTGCTTGTCTATGAGTCATAAACTACCTGACTCATGATCCTTGGAGTATTTCTATCCCTTCTTGTATGTTAACCATGCTTTCCTCACAATACTATACTTAATATAAGTCTCCACTATTAGGACTCAAAGAAGACTTTTTAGCTGCCTAAATTGCTGGGGTCAGACTTGTTGGCAGAGAGACTGTTTCTCTTGATCAGAATTTCTCTATCATTTTCATAATGATTTTTACTCTTGTGATAAATTAGGCAAACTACTTTATGCTTCAAAAAAGTTTTCTTTGATTGTAGTTTACAATATCCTGCATGGAAATCCTAAGGCTTCCATTATGGCAACAGTCCCTTAAAAGCATCTCACCCCCATTTTCCTGAATGGAAGGTTGTGGGCAGTTTGCAACCTAGGCAATAAAATGATTTTATGACTCAATTACTTCTGAAGCATGCCCCAAATTTTCCTGTGAAAGCTCAAAAATCTGTGGGCCAAAGACAATCACATGAGCTATATACTAAAGTTTATCCAGGGAGCTTTTAGCTTGAATACTCCACTCAATTAAATTTGGTTTATTTTGATTCAATAAGTTTGTTAATAGCCTACACAGGCAGCTAGGTAGTGCAGTGGATTGAGCGCTAGGAAGACATCTTCCTGAATTCAAATCTGCCCTCAGAATTTACTATCTCTTTGATTTTAGGCAAGTCAATTCTCCTGTTTGCCTCAGATGCCTCATCTGTAAAATGATCTGGGGAAGGAAATGGCAGACCATTCCAATATCTTTGTCAAGAAAAACCCAAAGGAGGTAACAGAGTCAGAGACAGAATTGTAAACAACTTAATGATAAAAATTGCTTACAGGTTCAAGGCACTGCAAATGCAAAGACAATTTATTCTCTCTTTCTTCCCATATAATATTCTAGCATTTTCAATGGATGGGAGCAGTCAAGGATGAACAAGCTCTACTTACTGGGAAGATGTTCCATAAAAGTCTGCTCTTGATGCTGCAGAAATAGCCACAATCACAGCTGGAATTCCATAGCCCAGAGGGTACATGACTTTCCTCAGGGAATGATTTACTTTGGAGTAATTGGCAACCATCAGATTCCGTGCAGTTAGAAAGAGATGCAGGCCTTCCAACAACAACCAGGTGAAAGATGCCAGATAGAAATAGTGCAATAAACCTGCAATGATGGAACATAGGACCTGGCAGGACAAGGATACAATGTTACTCAGAAGAACTGTTCAGTCTGGGTGAAGTCCTTGCATTATATCTCCTTTATATAGGCAGTAGACAAAGAGCTTGACTTGAAACTAAAGATGTTGGTTGCTCATAAGCAAGTCAAATACTGGTTTCTATGGACAATGCCCTCCCTTGGGACAGAGAGGGACAGAGAGGGAGAGGAAGAAAGAGAGAGAGAGAGAGAGAGAGAGAGAGAGAGAGAGAGAGAGAGAGAGAGAGAGAGAGAGAGAGAGAGAGAGAGAGAGAGAGAGAGAGAGAGAGAGAAAGGGAGAGGGAAAAAGGGGAAAGTCAGAGACAGAGAGATAAAAAGTGACAGGATAGAGAGAGAAAGAGAGAAGGAGAGAGATAAAAGAGACAGAGAGAATCAGAAAGAGTGAGAAGAGAGAAAGAAAGAAAAAAAAGACAGAGAAAGAAACATGGAGAGACACACAGAAATAGAGACAGAGAGGGAAAGAGAGACAGAGAGAGACATGAGATAGAGAACAGGACATGCAATGTCACAACAGCTGCTCCTGGCATGGGGTATCTGGAATGGGGACAGTCAGGGGCAAATACTTTGGAGTGCCATGAATACCTGAATCTTGGTTTGTTTAATTCCTATGAGGAAGAGGAGATTGGCCAGGAAGAGGCACAGGGAGAGCTGTAGGTGGAGGGAGGTGCTCATGTTCTGAATGGTGGGGCACAGGAGGAAGGTGAGGACAGCCAGAAAGAGACACAGCAGGGAGAAGCTCAATCCCACATAAGTGATCACTGCCAGCACATAATCTTCATCCTGGGTTCCCACAAAAGAGAAATGTCAATCATACTTTCTGGTTCTTTGGTTCTGGAGTTGGAGAGACATCATGCCTACCACGTAAGTGCTTAATAAAAATTGTTGACTTTATTTGATTTTGGTATAAGGGAAGGTCATTAACCTGTATATTGGAATTTAGATTGTGGCTTAATCAATTATGAGCTGTGTGACTACTGGAAAATCACTAATCTCTCTGGGATTTAGTTTTCTCATCTTTAAAACAGGAATTTTCAATACAATATGCCTGAGAAGTAGTCTCTAATGACTAAGAGAGGCTTTTCTCTTTGCTCTCAATAACTAGGTCTCACTAAGTCTTGTCAATTCACTCTCATCTGTCTCTGGTCTAATCATCTCTATTCTCATCTACAATTGGTTCTGGTCCCAGTTCATTGCCTGTATGGAAGCAACAGCCCAACTTTCCTTCATTCTTAAAAATCCTTAACAGATCTCATAATCTTCTAGCTACGATCCTAGATTTCTCTTACTTTTCTGAGCCAAACTCCTTGGAAAAGCTGTCTATTTTTATTCTTTATTTCCTCTCCTTTCACTTTCTTCCAAACTCTCTGTAATCTGCTTTTTGACCTCATGAATCAAATGAAGTTACCTTCTCCAAAGTAAATTCTTAGTTGATAAATCTTTTCATAATGTTGATCCTTCTTAACTTTTCTACAACATTTGACACTACCAACTATCCTCTTATAGACTTGCTTCTCTCTGGGTTTTTGTAAGTGTTCTTAGTTCCTCTCTTGTGTGTCTCCCATTGCTTATCATTTTTCACTGCTATATTATCATTCAATAATGTCTCTGTGTTTCCTATATCTTGCATCCTATTCTCTTCTGTCTCTCTACTATACATGGTGAACTCATCAATATATAGAGGTTTGATGGTCATATCAATACATATGATTCCCAGATCATTAATCCAGCTCTAGTCTCACCTGAGCTACAACCTGCATATCCAATTGCTTAATGGGAATTTTGAATTGGATATCCTATAGGTATCTCAAACTCAAGATGTTCAAAACAGAATTTATTATATTTCCCCTCAAACTTGCCCTTTTTCTGAATTTCACTATTATTTTTGAGAGAACCACCTTCCAGCTCTTTAGGTTTGCAACACTAATGTCAACTTTGACTCCTCATTCTCTTTCAGCCGAGATATCTAATCAGTTGCCAAATCTGTTCATTTGACCTTACTGATTTCTGTATCATCCATCCCCCCTTTTTTACCTCCTGGTTCTCATTCAAGCCCTTATCATCTTTATGATCATAAGGGACTGTTGCCATAATGATTGTAATGGTTTTCTAACTGTACTGCCCGATTCAATTTGCCACTCCTATTCCAATCTATTCTTCACGTGTATGCTTAAGCTAAGGTATAGAAGAGTTATGATCTTCATTGGTGTAGTATGTTGGAAAGAGCACTCTATCTAGAGTCAGAAGATCTAGTTTCAAATCCTGCCTCTCACACTTACTGCATGTATGAGTTTGGTTGAGTTACTGAACCTTGTTAGGTCTCCGTTTCCTCACCTCTAAAATGAGGAAGTTGGACTTTACTATCCCTCTGGCTCTTTCTGGCTCTAAGACTGATTCTATGATCTCCATAATTGAAATCAGATTTATGAAGAATTCAAGTATGAGTAAATGAAGTGAGCTGGCCAGTGGCCATTTGTGTAACTAATGTAGAGCAGAAATTCTTAGTCTTGTGTGTGTGTGTGTGTGTGTGTGTGTGTGTATGTTATGATGAACCCCCTTGAAAGTCTGCTGAAATCTATGGATCCCTTCTAAGAATAGTAGTTTGTTACTTGCATTCATAATGGAAGAAAATGCTAAATATCAAGTAGAGGGCAGAGAATAATGATGGATTCTTTTTGCCTATCCAAGTTCATGGGCCCTTGGAACCTATGTTGTATTTATAGCAAGTTAGAGACCCCTGGTTTAGATAGAAACATAGAACTGCGGGAAGCTCTGAAAGGATGGGATGTTTGGAAAATAAGGTTTATGTGGAAAAGCTATTGAAATTTTGATTATTCCGCCTGGAAAAAAGGAGACGAGTCATTAAATCACTTTTATAGGAAGGAGAAGGACATTTACATTCTCCCAGTAGAATGAATAAAAATTTCTTTAAAGAATGGAGTATTTCATGTTTGTCCTTGTATCCTTAGCGATTATAACAGAGATTGCAACTTAATAAATGATTACTGCATTGGAGTGAATCAACATGCACAGAGTATGGTGAGCCATCCTTAATTTAGGAAGACAGGAGAAAGTATCCGTGTGCAACCTGAGAGATTCAGTTTGGTTACACATGCAGTGGTAATTATTAAAGTTGGCATAGATGATTTAGGAAAAGCATTGCATCATCTTTACTTAAGAAACAGGGATATTTTTCAGTTGTTAGAAACAGTTACATCCCAGGGTTACCTGACAGCAGAGGAAAAGAACACATGGCAGTTTCCATGGGCTTTTCCTTCTAGGAGACCATGATTTTGTTTCCAGCAGATTTATTGGGAAGCTTTGGTTTGGGAAGCATGATATTCAAACCTGTTCTTGAAGATCTATTAGAACAGCAAAACTAGATAAGTGGGTGCAGTTGCATCTGATGTGTGTTTTGTTAGACTCGATGAAATTACAGTTCTTTGTGGACCAGGCGCCTCCTTTTTCTCCCTGTGCTTCCCAGTAGACACAGAGAGACCTTTCTTCTTTCTTTTTCTAGAACAGAATGAGATGATTTAATTTCATTGGTTCTGATTTGACGAATATTTCAAAGATGCCATATGACGTATTAAAAGAAACAGTTTTGAATCTATCAGTCTTGAACCAAATTTGTGCATAGTCCCTGACCTACTTGCTTATCTCCTTATCACCACCACCACCACAACCACCATCATCATAATCATCATCACTAGCATTAATTTGAATTCTTTTGCTACTTGAAATGTGGGAAGTAGGCTTTGGATGAGTGTAATAGCTTGCTCTTAGCTATGTATCACCAGTTTTGTTAGATATCTAATTTTTGGTTACTCATTGCATGTTTCTTCTCACATATCTTATGATGTATAGAGGTGATGGTGGGTAATAAATATGCAGAAAAACAAGCATGAGCTTTAGTAGGTCCAACTAAGTTTAAAAAAAAAAACTGAGTACGGGATCCATTTGGTTAATGGAAGAAACAATGGGACAGTGACAAAGGAATGGTCAACTAACTTAGTAAGTTATTGGATGGAGACTCTACAGTAAATTTAAGCAACATGCAATGAATAATCAAATTGGCAGGTCCAAGAAATTTTTTTTTAAAGAAATTTTGAGTATGGACTCCCTGGGAAATTGTATATTTGTTGTAGGAAGAACAAACTGATTCTATTGGGAAACAACTCATCATTAATCACTTGGCCCATAGAAGTTGGATTATTTAGATCAACACTAAGTTAGGAAAATTGAACAAATGAGATACTTATAAAGTACTCTGTGAACCTTAAAGCAATTACATAAATGCTAATCTTTATGATAGGGGTAAAAATATGCAGAAAGATGAACATGAGCTCTGGTAGGTTCAACAAAATTTGAAAAACTTTGAGTATGATGTCCATATGGTTAATGGAAGAAACTATGGGCCAGTCACAGTCATTATTTTTATTATTTTAAATGCAAGATCACTTGAGATCTGTACAAGTGAAAGGTATGCAGAGATGGATGAAGGCATGGGTCTTTGAGAGACTTGCATTAGCACAAAGATCACAGTCTGGTCCATCCATAATGGATTTTAGAAACAATAAGAAATTCAATTTTTTTCTCTCCTTTTACACCTTTTGATTTCCATGAGATTTCAAGCATAATGCCTTTAGAAGACATACTTTGTTATTCCCATTTCTCATTTCATTCTGTGCTTTACACAAATAACTTAACTCTGCTATATAATGTTAGGATTTCATCTTGGGACATTATGATTTTATCAGTATGGGGATTTTCTTTCCCAGAATAGGGAATACCCAGAGTAGGTTTTCAGAACCATGAGCCCTCTTTGCCCTCTAATGCCTCTGTGTGTGTTCTTCCACTGTACCTCATTTGTAAAACATAATTACTCTTATTACCTTAATTCTGCCCCAATCTTTCTTTTAAACTACTCTATTGCTGATGTCAATCTTAAAGATATGATCTACATTTCTATGTGAAAAACAAAAACAATTTGTCCATGTTAATTTCCTTGAAATTGATCTTTGATATTAGCTCTTATATATTAAATTTTTTATTGAGTTCAGGTTTGGTGGATAGAAAATTCTGAAAATCTGCAAGTTCATTGAATGTTCATTTTTCTGCTTGAGCCCTTCTTGACTCTAATATCATTATTCTATCTACTATTCAATGCTCTTCCTATCACTTAAATGGAACAGTGACCACATAAATGTCTATAAGTTATTCTCTGTAATATGCTATATTCTTGTATTTTTTCAAATCTTATTTTTTGCAATTACATGTAAAATTTTTTACTATTAGTTTTTAAAATTTTGAGTTCCAAATTCTCTTTCCTTCTCCTTTTCCTCCACTCTTATTGAGAAGGCAAGCAATATGATATGTTATACATGTGCAGCCATGCAAACACAGATCAGAAAAAAATGCTCAAGAAAAATAAACTTTAAAAAGATTGTGCTTCAATCTGCATTCAGACTCTATTAGTTCTTTCTCTGGAGGCAGATAGCATTTTTCATAATGAGTCTCTTGGAACTGTCTTAGATCTTTGTACTTCTGAGAATAACTCAGTCATTCAGAATTGATGATGATACAATATTGTGGTTACTGTATGTAATGTTTTCATTTCACTTTGAGTCAGTTCATGTCTTTCCAGTTTTTTCTGAAAGAATACTGCTCATCATTTCTTATAGAACAATAGTTCTATAAGATTGCAATTTTATTGCAATCATATACCACAGCCATTCCCCACATGTCCCCTCAATGTCCAATTTTTTGCCCCCCCAAAAGAATTGCCATAAATATTTCTGCATATATATGTCCTTTTCCTTTTTTTAAAAAATATGTATATATTTGGGATATAGAACTAGTAGAGCTATTATTAGAAAAAAGGGCGTGAAGGGATTTATAGGCTTTGAGACATAGTCCCATTGTTCTCCAGAATGTTTGGATTAGTTCACAGACTCTACAAACATTGCATCAGTGTCTCAATTTTTCTACATTCCCTCCAATTTTTATAATTTTCATTTCATTAGCCAATCTGATAGGTACCTCAGAGTTTTTAATTTTGTATTTCTATCATCCATAGTGAAATAGAATATTTTTAAAAATAAGACTATAGTTTGTTTTGATTTCTTCATCTGAAAACTGTCTGTTTGGTCTTTTGACCATTTATTAATTGGGGAATGATTTGTATTTTCATAAAATTGACTCAGTTCTCTATATATTTGAGAAAGGAAGCCTTTATCAGAAAAAAAGTTGCTGTAAAATACTATCCTTACCTCTTGGTCCAGTTTTCTGCATTGATTTTGTTTGTGTAAACCTTTTTAATTTAATATAATAAAACTATCTATTTAGTATTTTGTAATACTTTCCATCTCTTTTGGTTATGAATTCTTCCTTTATTGATTAATCTGATATAAACTATTTCATATTATCTTAATTTGTTTATGGTATCACCTTTTATGTCTAATTCATGTACTCATTTTGGTCTTATACAGTGTGAAAGGTTTCTGCCAAACCACTTTCCAGTTTCCCAAATATAAAGAATGAAAAAAGAAACTTTATACAACAGTGCAAGAAATAATCAATGAAAATTGCCCTGAGTGATGGAACATGAGGGGAAAGTAGAAATAGAAAAAAAATCTATAGATTATTCCTTCAAAGATGTCCTTTGTGGAAAACACATGGGAATATTTTTGCCAAATTTCAAAACCCCCAGATCAAAGAGAAAAATTTTCAAAACACAAAACAAAACAAAACAAAAACCCAATTCAAATATGCTGGAGCTAAAATTAGAATTGTACAGGACTTATCAGTAGCCACAATAAAAAACCACAGGTCCTGTAATCATATATACTGGCAATCAAAAGAACTATGTCTGTGGTCAAAAATATCATGTTCAGTAAAATTATCCATAATATCAAATGAAAAAAATTGACATTCAATAAACTTGCAGATTTTCAGGACTTTGTCTCAATCAAAGCCAAAGTTAATAGAAAATTTAGCTTATAAGAGCCAATATCAAAGATTGATTTCAAGGAACTCTACATGGACAAATCATTTTTGTGTTGTCCATGGAAATGTGTACCATATATTTAAGACTGACATCATAATTGAATAGCTCAAAAAAAAGATTGGGGTAGAGTTGAGTATGATCTAGTTCTAAAAAGCAATACTGCCTAGGAAAAAATAAAAATAGTAATTATATATATATGTATATATATATGTATATATATATATATATATATTTCCCCCCCCCCCAGGCTGGGGTTAAGTGACTTGCCCAGGGTCACACATCTAGGAAGTGTTAAGTGTCTGAGACCAGATTTGAACTCTGGTCCTCCTGAATTCAAGGCTGGTGCTCTATCCACTGCACTACCTAGCTGCCCCCAAAATAGTAATTATATTATACAACTGAAGTTCAGAGAAAGAACCAAAACAGAGGTATTAGAGGGGGGGATGAGAATTCATAGTTCTGAAAACCTACTTACATCAGAAATGAGCTAAATAGGAAACTATATATATCATCCTCCAAAAATCTATAAAAAATTAGGGATGGAAAGATGATGGACAGTGGTGGAAGCAAAAAGTGTGAGTATAAAAAGATATATAGATTTATGTCAGTGGGACAAGGTGTATAGATCAATAGACAAAAGATAAAAGATAAAGTGGGGTATAGAAACATGTGTAGAATAATGGTTAATGGGACAAAGTGTGTAGATTAATAGGAAAGAGAGAGACGCACACAGATAGACAGAAACAGAGAGGGAAAGAGACAGAGAAAGACAGAGAAAACAGAGAGACAAAGGAGCTACAGAGAGATAGAGATTCACAGAGAGACAGAGACACACAGAGATATATACAGCTAGATACAAAGAGAAACACAGAGAGACATAGAGTGACAAACAGAAAGAAAGACTAGAGAAAAAAGGACCCAGAGCAGAATTTTGGAGTATATCCACAGTTAGGGAGGGTGGAATAGATGACAAGTCAGCAAAGGAGACTGGGAAGGATAAATCAGAAAGATAGGAGAAGAACAGAGAGATAAGAGAGGAGAGAGAGACAGAGACAGAGAGACAGAGAGACAGAGAGAGACAGAGGGAGACGGAGAGGGAGAGGGAGAGGGAAAGGGAGAAGGAGAGGAAAAGGGAGAGGATAGGAGGGATAGAGGAAGATAGGGAGGATCCAGAAAGGTAAGAGAGTAGTGAACAGGGTCAAATGCTATAGAAAGATGGATGAAGACTGATGATGATGAGATCCTTGGTAATTTTAGAAAGAGCAGTTTCAGTTGAATTAGAAGGTGACAAGCTAGATTTAAAAGGATTGAGAAGTGACTTGGAGGTGAGGAAGTGGAGCTAACAAATTTTTTTACAGGAGTTGGTTGAGGATGAGAGAGGACATTGAATAATAACTCAAAGAGGTGATAGTGTTAGTGAGAGTTTTTTTTTCCTGCCTTAAATATATGATGTGACTGGGGCAGTTAGGTGGTAGTGGCTAGAACATTGGCCCTAGAATCAGAAGGAACTGAGTTCAAATTTGACCTCAGGCATTTATTAGTCGTGTGTCTCTGGGCAAGACACAAACTCAAGCTGCCTCCTTCCCTTTACATATGGTATCATGTATATTTTTAAGTAGAAGAAACCAGCAGAAAGGCAGATTTAATTTTAGAGGTGGAGAATGATGGTGGAGGCAATCTGGCAGAGGGCTGGAGAAGATGGGATCAAGGGTGTATATAAAAGGGTTAGGCATTTTAAGTTGAAGGATCACTTCTTCATCAGAGACTATGTTAAAGGAGAAGGAACTAGAGCAAGATATCAAGGGAATATGAGATGAAGTAAGGTAAATGGTCTGTTTTCTTAGTAAAGGAATGAGGTTGTCTTCAACCATGAGGTTAATGGGAGAGGGAGGGAAGGAGGAAATTGCTAATTACATTTAAAGAGAGAAATGAAAATTGATAACTACCATAGAGAGTGGGATAGAAAATCAATCAGAGAAGAGTAAAAGGATTGCATTTTAATAACATTTGAGTACAAGTGGAGGAGGTTGATGCTGAGAGTGATATAGGACTGGGATTTGGAAAGATGTAAGTGACTATAGAACAAAGGAAAAGGGACTAGAGAGTAGTGTTGAAGTGAACTGATTAGCTGATGATGAGTTGAGAAAGGGAGAAAGTGAAGCCAGAGAAAGAATCATGGCCTGGGAAGGTAATGAGGAATAGAGAGATTGGAGGTCATGGTGAAGATTAAAATAGTAAAATTGGGTTTAGTACTAAAGCATAGGGAATGATGTAATGAAAAGAAATTATAATCAGAAATATTCATTGTTTTGAATAAGAAAGATGGAGACCAGCAGATCCTTAACTAAATATTTTTGTGCCTAGACATGTGACCTGAAAATTATCTTCGGATGGTGAGCAGAATAGATTGGGAGAAGAATTTAACAGAATGTATGCCCTCTGGAGCATTTTATTTTTATTTTATAATTATTATTACTTTACTATTTTTTCTTAATCAACTAAGTTTTAAATTCTGATGTTTCTGAAATATTGTCAGCAACCTAGAAGTTTGGACTCAAGAAGAAAGTTTCTGTGTTCCTTCCCTAGTTCTAATTCTGATGATAAGGATCTTATCTAAATTAAGCTTTTATGGCAAATGTAGAATTGAGGCTAAACAGAGGTTAATTTCTTGGTTGGCTCATGAGAAGGAGAACCTGAATGGTTCTGTGATTTTTGCACTTGTCCTATCACATCAATCATTACTCTGACCTGGACAGTTAGGTGGCATAGTGGATAGAGTGCTGGGCTTGGAATCAGGAAAACTTGATTACTTACTAGCTGTGTAACTCTGGGCAAGTCATTTGATCTCTCTCAGTTGCCTATACTATAACATGAGGCTAATAACAGCATCTACCTCATAGGATTGTTGTAGGGATCAAATGAAATGTAATATAAAAGCACTTAGTACAGTTCCTGATTAATATAAGGGCTTATTCCCATCCTTTCTCCTGAATTAATAAAAAATTCTGACATTCATGGGCATAGAAAGACATTCTCAAAGGCAGAACCAACAGAGTAGATTACAGGTAGCAACCCAGTTGAATTCTCTCAAATTCCCACAATTGAAACCCCTTTGTCAAAGAGAAAATTTTGCAAGAAACAAGAAAATAACTATTCAAAATACACTGAAGCTACAATTAAAATTGTAGAAGACTTATCAGCAGCTACAACAAAAGACCACAGAACCTGGAATCTACTGAAAATCAAAAGAACTAGGCCTGTGGGAAAAAATATAAAATCCAGCAAAATTATCTATAATTTTAGATGAGAAAAAAATGGACCTTCAATGAACTTGCAGATTTTCAAGACTTTCGATCAACCATATCTGAACTTAACAGAAAATTTAACATAGAAAAACCAATATCAAAGATCAATTTTAAGGAACTCAACATTGCCACACTATTTAAACAAATTGTTTATGTTTTTTTAATACAAGAAATGTATATTATATGTTTAATATTCACATGAACAATAGGGAAGCCTAAAAGAAAGATTGGCAGTAAAAAATAGTACTTATATTATGCAAATGAGGTGCAGAGGAAGAATAGACATAGAGGCATTAGAGAGGGGAGGACGGCTCATAGTTCTAAAAATTTACTCACATTGGAAATAAGTTCAGTAGGTAATACTTCATATGCAGTATGAAGGGTGTAACAATCTCCAAAATATATAAAAAAATAAGGGGGGAGGATGGTTAGATGGGAAAGAAAAGGGTGAGGGAAGAAGACAAGGGAGGGATGCCTAGGTGGGGGGAAGTTATGGAGCAAGTTATGGAGCAGAATTTAATTAAAGAGTCAGCAGGGATAGGAAAAATGTGTGTGTGTGTGTGCATGCATGAGTGTGTTTGTGTGTGTATGTACATATGTATACATAAGTATATCTTTTTTTAACTACAGCTTGCTTGTGAATGGTGAAGGGGGGGATAAAAAGGGGAAAAAGAATAAAGTAAAAAAGGTATGCAGCAGAGAACCAAAGAACAATTTACAAGGAAGTAAAGGAAAAAATGGACATTCATGAATATAATTTCCTCTACATATATATATATATATATATATATACTTTTCTGATCTGGTGATTTGTTATATATTTTGAATACTTCCTAATATTCTGCTGGGCACATGACAATGTTCTCTTTTGTTTTGCTTTATTTTGTTTTGTAATTATTTTCTTTTTTCTTTTTTTACTCTATTGTTTCAAATAAAATAAAATTTTAAAACAGAAAAAATCTTAAAAACAGAATTTATCAAGTGGGAAAAGTGGTACAAAAGCTCACAGAAAAAAATAATTCCTTAAACATTAGAATTGGAAGCTAATGACACCACAAGACATAAAGAAACAATAATACAAAGTCAAAATAATAAAAAAAAGAACATGTGAAATATTTAAACAGAAACATAGTTGTAATGGAAAATAAATTGAAAAAAGAAAATTTAGGAAGTTTTGAATTATCAGAAAGCCATGACCAAAAAAAGAGCCTAGACATTCTCAAGAAGTTGACAAGGAAAACTACCTGGTATCTCATATCCAGAGAGAAATAGAAATACAAAGAATCCATCAATCACTTCTTAAAAGGGATTACAAAATGAAAACTCTCAAAAATATTATAAGCAAATCCCAAAGCTCCTAGATCAAGGAGAAAATATTATAAGCAGCTAGAAAGAAACAATTCAAATATTGTAGAGCCACAGTTAGGATAACACAAGATTTAGTAGCTTCTAATAGAAAAGATTGAAGGTTTTGGAATGTGATATTCTAGAAGGCAAAGAAACAATTAAGAATCATCTACCCAGAAAAAATTGAATATAATCCTTTAGGAGGGAATAATGGATTTTTAATGAAATAGAGGACTTTCACAAATTCCTAATGAAAAGATCAGAACTGAATAGAAAAACTGGCATTGAAATATAAGATATAAGAATGAATATTGATGCTAAAATCTTAAATAAAATATTAGCAAAACGACTACAGAAAATCATCTCCAGGATAATACACTATGACCAAGTGGGATTTATACCAGGAATAAAGGGCTGGTTCAATATTAAGAAAACTATTAGCATAATCGACTATATCAATAACCAAATTAACAAAAACCATAGATAATAGATGCAGAAAAAGCATTTGATAAAATCCAACATCCATTCCTACTAAAAACACTTGAGAGTATAGGAATAAATGGACTATTCCTTAAAATAATTAGGAGCATATATTTAAAACTGTCAGTAAATATCATATGTGATGGAGATAAACTGGAACCTTTCTAGTAAGATCAGGAGTGAAACAAGGTTGCCCACTATCACCATTACTATTCAATATTGTACTAGAAATGCTAGCCTCGGCAATAAGAGCTGTGAAAGAGATTAAAGGAATAAGCACAGGTAATGAGGAAATCAAACTACCACTCTTTGCAGATGATATGATGGTATACTTAGAGAATCCCAAAGATTCTTCTAAAAAGCTATTAGAAATAATTCATAACTTTAGCAAAGTTGCAGGATACAAAATAAATCCACATAAATCCTAAGCATTTTTATACATTACCAACAAAATCCAACAGCAAGAGATACAAAGAGAAATTACATTCAAAATAACTGTCGATAGTATAAAATTTTGGGGAATATATCTACCAAAGGAAAGTCAGGAATTATATGAGCAAAATTACAAAACACTTGCCACAAAAATAGTCAGATTTAAATAATTGGAAAGACATTCAGTGCTCTTGGATAGGCCGAGAGAATATAATTAAGATGACAATACTCCCTAAACTAATCTATTTATTTAGTGCTATACCAATCAGACTCCCAAGAAAACTATTTTAAATGACTTAGAAAAAATAACAACAAAATTCATATGGAAGGTTGAGAATTTCAAGGGGAATTAATGAAAAAAAAAATCAAATGAAGGTGGCCTAGCTGTACCTGATATAAAACTATATTATATAAATAAATATATATATATATATATGTATATATATATATATATATTAAGCATCAGTCACCAAAAGCATCAGTCACCAAAACCATTTGGTATTGGCTAAGAAATAGACTAGTTGATCAGTGGAATAGGTTAACAGGACAAGATAGTGAATAAAAATAGCAATCTAGTGTTTGACAAACCCAAAGATCCCAACTTTTGGAATAAGAATTTATTATTTGACAAAAACTGCTGAGAAAACTGGAAATTAGTATGGCAGAAATTAGGCATGGCCCCAAACTTAACACCACATGGCAAGATAAGATCAAAATGGGTCCATGATTTAGGCATAAAGAATGCGATCATAAATAAATTAGAGGAACATAGGATAGTTCACCTCTCAGACTTGTGGAGAAGGAAGGAATTTGTGACCAAAGGAGAACTAGAGATCATTATAATCACAAAATGGAAAATTTTGATTACATCAAATTAAAAAGCTTCTGTACAAACAAAACTAATGCAAACAAGATTAGAAGAGGAGTTACAAATTGGGAAAACATTTTTACAATTAAAGGTCATGATAAAGTCCTCATCTCAAAAATATACAGAGAATTGACTCTTATTTATAAGAAATCAAGCCATTCTCCAATTGATAAATGGTCAAAGGATATGAACAGACAATTTTTCAGTTAATGAAATTGAAACTATTTTCACTCATATGAAAGAGTGTTCCAAATCACTGTTGATTAGAGAAATGCAAATTAAGACAACTCTGAGATACCACTACAGACCTGTCAGATTGGCTAAGATGACAGGAACAAATAATGATGAATGTTGGAGGGGCTGTGGGAAAACTGGGACATTGATGCATTATTGGTGGAGTTATGAAAGAATCCAACCATTCTGTAGAGCAATCTGGAATTATGCTCAAAAAGTTATCAAACTGTGCATACCCTTTGATCCAGCAGTGCTACTACTGGGCTTATATCCCAAGGAAATTCTAAAGAAGGGAAAGGGACCTGTATGTGCCAAAATGTTTGTGGCAGCCCTTTTTGTAGTGGCTAGAAATTGGAAAATGAATGCATGCCCATCAATTGGAGAATGGTTGAGTAAATTATGGTATATGAATGTTATGGAATATTATTATTCTGTAAGAAATGACCAGCAGGATAAATACAGAGAGGTTTGGAGAAACTTACATCAATTGATGCTGAGTGAAATGAGCAGAACTAGGAGATCATTATACACTTCAACAACAATACTATATGAGGATGTTTCTGATGGAAGTGGATATCTTCAACATAGAGAAGATCTAATCCAGTTCCAATTGATCAATGATAGACAGAATCAGCTATACCCAGAAAAGGAACACTGGGGAATGAGTGTAAACTGTTTGCATGTTTTGTTTTTCTTCCCAGATTATTTTTACCTTTCGAATCCAATTCTTCCTTTGCAACAACAACAACAACAACAACAACAACAACAACAACAAAATTCAGTTCTGCACACATATATTGTACCTAGGATATACTACAACATATTTAATATGTATGGGAATGCCTGCCATCTAGGGGAGGGTGTAGAGGGAAGAAGGGGAAAATTCAGAACAGAAAGGAGTACAAGGGATAATGTTGTAAAAAATTACTTATGCATATGTACTGTCAAAAATGTTCTAATTATAAAATTAATAAAAAAAATAAAAATAGTTGTGCAAAATGTGAATGTGCAAAAAAAAAGCGAGAAATGCATTAAAAGGTAAATATGAAAGAAAAATCATAAAGGTTGAAGTGTTTATATTTCTATATGGGAAGATGATTCTGTAAGTCCTATCATTATTAGAGTGGTTAAAATGAGTTTTCATAGACAGAAGGCATGGGTATAAGTCAATTTTGTTGGAATGATTTCTGAAAAATATATGGAAAGGTAAAAAAGAGGGATGTGTTGGGAGAAGGAAAAAGGGAGAGGTAGAATGAGAAAAATTTTCCCACATAGAAGAAGTATGTAAAGAAGAATTTTTATAGTGGAGGGGAAAATGGGGGAGGGCGGCAGGCGATGCTGAAAACACATTCTCATTGGATTTGGTTCAAAGAGGGAAGAATATATATATATATATATATATATATATATATGTATATATATATATATATATATATATATACATACACATTCAATTGTGTGTAGAAATTAATCTCATCCAGTAAAGAAATAGGAGGGGAAGGGATTTAAAAATAGAGGGAGATGATTAAAGAGAGAATGAATTAAGGGAAGCCAAATGTGAAGGATAAGATGAAAAGAAAGAGATAAAAATACATAGAATGGAATGGAGGGAAATACACAGTTAATAATCGTAACTGTGAATATGAATGGGATAAGGTCACCCATAAAATGGAAACAGATAGCAGAATGGACTAAAACAAGAATCCAACAATATGTTATTTACAAGAAACATATTTGAAACAGAATCAAACACACAGAGTTAAAATAAAGGTTTGGAGCAGAATCTAATATGCTTCAGCATATTTCAAATTGAGAAATTTTATAGCAAATTTCTCTGAAAAAGACTTCATTTCTCAAATATATTGAAAATTGAGTCAAATTTATAAAAATAAAGGCCATGCCCCAATTAGTTTTTGTAGTAGTAAAGAATTTGAAATCAAGGAGATGCTCATCAATTGGGAACTGCCTGAGCTACTTGTGTCACATATGTGTGCTATGAGAAATTATTGTGGGATAGTTTCATTAAAAACATGGCAAGACTTATATGAACTGATGCAAGTAAAGACCACTGTACAAAGTAACAGCCATGTTGTAATGATGATCAAATATGAAAGACTTGACTACTCTGATCAATACAATGATCCAAAATAATTCTAAAAGACTTATGATGAAAAAATGCTATCTACCTGCCAAGAGAGAATTGATAACTCTAAATGTAACTGAAGTATAATTTTTCTCACTTTTTTTTGCTTTATTTTGCAATGAGGCTAATATAGAAATATATTTTGCATAATTTCACAATATAATTGATACATATTGCTTTTCTTTTTAATGGGTGAGATAGGGGGTAAGAAGAAAAAAGAGAATTTGGAACACAAAATTTAAAAAGGAAAGAATGTTAAAATAAATAACTTTTTTTTTAAAAGGAAGAATTCTGGCATGTAAAAACCTACCAATCTGAATGTCCATTTGGTGTTACTACTACTCTACACATTGACCATGGAAAGGATAAAAGAAACCATTTATGAAGCACCTACTATATGCCAAACACTATGGTTAGTTCTTTACAAATTATTATCTCATTGAATATTTTACCTGGTATAGAACTGAATATTTTAGCTGCCCTGCCCAGTTCCATAAATATTGACCTGTGATTCATACCCACCTGTATATGCTGGAATGTAAGAAGAACAGAAAGAGAGGAGGGTTGATTTTGATGAGATCCTACAGCAGTGCTGACTACTTGGGAGATCATGTAGATTCCATTACTCTTCTTAGGTCTCTCATTAAAAAAGGATGCATTTATAATAGTCTGAAGGGAGGAATAGGAGAGAAAGGCAACTGCACTTGAACCTTAAAAAAAGAAAGAAAAAGAAAAAAAGAGCAAAGTCCTGTAAGGCAAAAAGGTTTATTCAGATCTGCATATCCTTAGCAAGTTCATTTACTGGAGGTGGATTCTGTCCACTCAGTCCCTCACACAATCACCCAATCAGCAAGACTCTATCAGAGGCTTGCTTATCAGAGCCACTGTGGTAAGTAGTGGGTATACAAAGAAATGAAACAAACAGTTCCTGACCTCAAGAAGCTAACATTTTAATGGGGGAGCACACATATGTAAATCAAAACATACAAGGTAGATGCAGAGTATTGGCAAGATAACCTTAGAAAAGTTGGCACTACAATTAGGAAAGTCCTCCTGGAAGATGTGACACTTTTTCAAAGGAAACTGAGGATTCTAAGAATTAGAAGTCAGGAGGAAGGATATTCCAGGCATGGGGAACAGCTTGTGAAAGGCATGGAGTACAAAAGATGAAGTATTATACGTAAGGAATATCAAAGAGCCCAGTATGGCTGGATTGCAGAGAGCCTGAGAGGAGTAAAATGTAAGAATAATGGAAAGATAAGAAGAGGCCAGGTTATGCAGAGTTTTAAATGTCAAACAAAAGAATTTATATTTTGTCCTGAAGTTAATAGTTCCATGGAATTTCATGAGCAGGGGATGATATGGTCAGACCTTTGCAGTAGAAATATTACTTTGTTATCTAAGTATAGGATGGATTGGAACAGAGAGGCCCTTGAGGTAAGGAGACCAATTAGAAGATTGTTGGAAGAGTTCAGCCAAGAGGTGATGAGGGCTGATATCTGAGTGATGGTTGTATGAGTACAAAGAAAAGAACATGTGGGAGAGTAGAAATGACAGGTTTTGGGAATTGATTGGGAATGCCAGATGAACAAGAGGGAGGTTGAGATTGAGAGACAGAGATTGAGATCATGGATGGTGGTTAGCTTGACAGTAAAAAGATGCTCTTCAGGCTGATTTCAGAAAAGCCTGAAAAGACTTACATGAACTGATACTGTGTGAAATAAGCAGAAATAAGCAAAAAAAAAGCAGAAAAAAATAAGAGAACATTGTATATAGTAACAAGATTATGTGATGATCAACTGTGATGAATTAGGCTCTTCTCAAAAAATGTGGTGATTCAAGGTAATTTCAATAGACTTGGGATGGAAAATGCCATCCATATCCAGTGAGAGAAATATGGAGACTGAATGTGGGTCAGAGTATAGTATTTTCATCTTTTTTTGTTTGTTTGCTTGTTTTTTTCTTTCTTTTGTCTTTTCCCCTTTGGGTCTACTTTTTCTTGCACAGTATGACAAATATAGAAATATGTTCAAAAGAGTTGCATGTATTTAATCTATATTAGATTTCTTGCTGTTTTGGGGAGGGGGAGATAAGGAAAGGAGAGAGAAAAAAATTTGGAACATACAAAACTGAATATTAAAAACTATCTTCACATGTATTTGAGAACAGATTTTGAACAGAAATAGGTTATTAAAGAACCAATTAAAGAAGACTGCCTATATGTAGTGAAGAGCAAGGGGAAGTTGTCTACCACAATTTTATAGTGAACCCAATCCACAAGGATTTGTGATTTCCTTCAGTTCTTGTCAGGAGCATTTGAATTAGAGCAAAAGAGGCAGGTAATAGAAATAATTGAGTTTTGAGAATTGTCAAAGCATGATTAATGAACAAAGAGGGAAGCAATTGATTCAAGAGTAGAGAATAGAATGGAATTTTACTGGTTCACTAAAGGAATCAATGTTGGAAAAAGAGGAGGTAGCTCCAGAGTAGGGATGAAAGCTTAGAACACCACTAATGGCTACAGACATTGGAGGGCATCAAGAGAACACATGGAAGTTTTGGGCCAAGGGAGAGATAGAAAGATAAGATATTATTATAAGAATCTAGAAACTGTGAACATGGAAGCAAATTTTTTGTAGGTGGTGGCAAGATCTGTGAGTAGCAGAGGTGGAATTGCAGAAAAGGCTGTTGGAGTTCAGCATGAGTTGTGAGGAGTTGGGAGATGCACATCTCACAAGGAGCAACAATCAAATGTATGTTGCACTTTCCTAGAATGAAAGAAAGAACATGGGGTGGGAAAAGGAAACTTTCAAGTGGGTACCAATGAGAAATGAGAAAAAAAGAGAATATTTTGGGAATCAGTAGATAACAACTATCAGAAACTGGGTTGGGCGATAAAATTTGGATTGCAGGAGAAGAGAGGTTGCTGAGTAGTGATGGTAAAGGTAGAGTTCCAGTGTGGGAATGAGAAGAGAATATTGGGTCTCTCCCTTCATTAATATTGAGTCAGAGCGCATGAGTGAAGTAACTGTTACTAGAAAGGATGGCCAGGAAAAGCAAGTCATCTAGAGTGAACCAGGGGTCAGTGAGTGCCTAGAGATGAAAGGAATGAGAGGAGAAAGAAGAGATTTAAGATGAAAGCTTGTCTGTTAATTATAGAATAGACTTTCAGAAGGCACAAGAGAAGAATAAGAATTTATGGAGTGAGGCATTGGGGGTAGAGTTGAAAGGATAGGAGTGAGAAGGCTGAACTTGGAGTTTTGTTCTTCAGCATCTGTAGTGGTTGAGAGTTTTGAAGGCACTTCAAATGCCTCTGCTTTCTCACTTGATTTCAAACCTCTGTGATCTGACTTCCAACTTGTGGTTCAGCTGAAGTTGCTCTCTCTCCAAAATTCTCTTAATCAGAAATTTACTGATGTCTTTTCAATCCTCATCCATCTTGACCTTTGCTACTTTGATACAGTTGACCACCTTCTCTTCCTGGAAAATATCTCTTCTATGAGTTAGCATGATACTGTTCTTTCCTGGTTCTCCTTCTTCTTGTCTGACTGCTCCTTCACTCTATTTTGTTCTGTCTTCAGCCATATCACATACATTAACTCTTCCAAGATTTTGAGAGGCCAAGTTTAAGAGGTCCACAAGCAGGAGATGTCCCTCATTTTTCCTGGCCAGCCTGTGGCAATGTCATTTTTTTCTTAGAACAGACTAATCTAGCAGTGGAGAGAGGAATAGAAATACTAGGAGTGGATAGATCAATTTAATCTATCGGAATCAAAAGAAAAAGGATTTGTTTCTGGGCAAAAATAGTGAGATATAGTAAAATGTTAGTCCCTTAAATGTCACCTTTATCATTATCACTTAGCAACCTCTCTTCTCATGCAATCCACATTTTGTCACCCTACCCAGTTTCTGATGGCTGTTATCTACTGATTCCCATACGTCAAATATTGGAAAGGTTGGTAGTGGGATGTAGGTTTGGCTTTGAATGCCAGAGAATTTTATACTTGATGCTGAAAATAATAGGGAGCCATTGGAGTTTATTGAGAAGAGGTGAAGGACATGACATAACTAGACTTTAGAAAGATCACTTTGACTCAAATCCATGTCCTCCCAACTTCAAGACCATCTTGTCTTTTACTGATTTGCCTACTGGAAGCCCTTTATAAATTTTAGTTGACTTGAATTGAATCTGAACTTAACAGTTACCAAAGGGCAGCTAGATAGCACAGTAGATAAGAGTACCAGATCAGAAAAGATATGAGTTCAAATTTGGCCTCAGTCTGCATTGGTGGATGGGATCTACACACTGGGACTTTTCCCACACTGATGAAATTATAAATCAACTCAGCAACAGAGCAATAATTTAGCTTTTAGCAATCTAGTAACATGTTAAAAAATTAGGCTCACAATATTGTAAATAGTATTTGCAAGATACCAATTTGTCCTTAATTGTTCACAATTAAAACTATTTCAAAGTGATAAGGGGTGGCCAGGGAGGTCAGTTTCTCTCCTTGTATATAGTGATACTGATGGATGACTATTTGCCGCTGTGGTCTATGTCATGGGATTTTTGCTTAGAAAGATACTAGTTGATTGACAGTTTTCAAGGCTTCTTCTAAGTCATACTCAGGGATTCTCTGACATAGAAGGATTATGTGGCTCTGTCAGTTCTGGGTAAGTGCAGAGTCCATAAAAATGAATGTACCTTGTGGATTTGAGCCAATGATGTCCATACAGGAAAATTTCACTGAGTTATTTTGAGCTTGCAGTATAACATCCTTCTCTTCCTGAGAGCAGTTGCTGATTACATGTGTTTCTATACCTGGGAAACAACAATGAAACACAATGAGTCCACTTGTCTATAGCTAGGCTGGTCCCAGCAGAACTGTGACTAGGAATTCTAACCCTTGGATAAGATTAAATCAAGGAAATGTGGAACTATTTGCCCCTTCCCCATGAAAAAGGACAGTCTGTCACCTCCACAATCTAACCTGATCCCCTGCAGTTTGATTATGAATGCTATCTGATTTCTGATCCCCACTCCAAGCACTGGGTGAGGCAGATAAAGTAGGAAGAAGCAGGTAGGGAAGAGGTACTGTCAGAAGGGAAGTCAGTCATTCATCATGGAGGGTTTGGGCAATGGAGTGAATGTGATTTTGTATGGAAAGGAGTGTAGCCCTGAAAGTCTGCTACCCTTGCTCAAACCCATTAATCCATAATCTATATTAAAAAGCTTATCCACCTAATTGTATACCAGACATTTGCTAGGACCTTTATCGGTTTTTAGCCCAGATCTCCTATTGGAATTAACAACACTTCAACATGTGCTTTTTGATCAGGATTTCTAAATGAATCAAAGTCTCTGGCATCCTGGAAAGATAACTTATGGGTGTGTGTGTGTGTGTGTGTGTGTGTGTGTGTGTGTGTGTGTGTGAAATATGCTTTTCCCAGGAAGGGCTAAAAGGGATCACAGATCAAAAGGAAATAAAGTTTCTTAAAGGGAACACAACTTCAGTAAAGGAAACCAGTTCCCTCCCGCTTCACTTCTACCATATGAACTCACTCAAATGAGAATTGTTTAATAACATCTGCTTCTTAACAGGAATCCTGAGAGCATCTTGCCATGCAACCTGTTCTAGGTTTTGTAATAGTTCTGTCACTTCAATTCCAATCCTTCTCTTATTTTCAGCAGTCCAATTAGCATTGATGGTAATAAATGATTGAAGCTTATATGAAAGATTCGTCAGCTGCAACAAGAAATAAATAATCTCATAAGGTTAAAACACCTGTCAAAGATACTGCTCTGGGATCCAGACTAAGAAGGAACAGGATAGAGTAGGAGAGCTGGACTAAGAATCAGGAAGATTGAGTTTCAAATCCTATCAATAATACTCAATGATTTTATGACTAGAGGATGTCAAGTAACTGCTCTGAGATTTTCCTTTTCTGCTTAGTGGGTATAATACCACATGCTTTAAAGGATTCCTGTATTGCTGAAATGAGGTCATGTAGGTATATAGCACCTTAGAAATCTTAGAATACTTTGTAATTGTCAACCATTATTAGATATAAATGTCTGGACATTTTACTTGATTCTCATGGACTCCTTTACTTTGGGACCCTGACTCTGCTGTTCTGATCCATTTGCAGTCTTTGCCTGATTCCCACTTTCTCTTTAAGCCCATCTCAGCTTTCTTGGATTCCATCTCTCTTCTCTGTCATCACATTTAATTTTTACTTAATCCTATATCTTTATACTTTTCCCTCATCTCACTTATATCTGACCAGCATCCTTATCTCTTGAGATTTCAAGAGAGATAGTATGGTATGGTGCAAAGGACAGTACAGCTGGATTCAGAGGATCCTTCAAATTTTGCCTCTGACCCTTATTATTTAAGTGATATGGGGTAAATCATGTCAACTTCCTGGGCTTCAGTTTCCTCACTGGTCAAATAAGCAGGTTGAACTAGATGATTTCTGATGCTTCTTCTGGTTCTGAATCAATGTTCTGTCTTGGTTTTACTTGGTTCTATTTCTTTCTGAATTCATCTTCCCTTTATCTGACCCCCTTTCTCCTCTCTCTGATCTCATCTACCTTTACTATTATCTCTTCTGGACTCCATTTTATTCATATTCAGGCACAACTCACCTCATCACTGACTTCAGAGTTCAGGGGCAACTTAGAGATATCTACAAGAGAGACAGATAAAGAATTAGGAAGACATATTAAATGCAGGCCTTCTGCTAATTTCCCAAGTCTCAGATTGATTTAAGACTATGCTGTTTGGGGACAGCTAGATGGTTCAGTGAATAGTTCACCTGCCCTGGAGGCAAGAGAACCTGAATTCAAATCCATTCTTAGACACTTAATTACCTTTGTGAACCTGAGCAAGTCACTTAACCCCAATTGCCTTGCCAAAAGAAAAAAAAAAAGATCGTGGTTTGTGACTTCATTATTAAAGGGCTTCTGGATCTTGGGAGCTGCCTGAGGCCTTGGTGAGTAGCCCAGAAAGGTTCTCATTCATATCTAGGGTCACAAAACCAGAAAGAGCAATTTGGGGGAGATGGTGTTTTTGTCTCCTAAATCAGCTTGAAAATTTCTTGTCCTAGTTGACTCCTGAAATACTTCCCCTTGCCCTCTAACTTCTCCATGACCAAGAGACAAGATCTCTCCCAGCAGTGCTCATGGTCTGTGATAGGGAAGTAGAGATGATGTGTGCTCTGGCTACATGACTTAAGCTCTGTCTCAGAATAATAATGGTCAATTATATCTTGTTTGACACTATGGAACAATTTTTATATCCTTTCTCAATTAATTCCACAGCATCTTGTGAGGTAGACAGTCCACAGACTATTAATCCCATTCTATTATTCAGAAAACTAAAGTAAAGAAGGAGAAAGTGACTCAATTATCACTCATTTTCTTCTTTTAGAATCACAGAAATTCTCAGTTTTAAGAGATCTCAGAAGTATAGTATGAGTCTATTTCTGAATTAAGTTTCCATTCTATGACTTCCTTGACAAATGGTTGTCTATCCTCTGTGAAACATAGATTAAAAATTAATTGGAAAATGAATAATCTAATCCTAAATAATGAGTGGGTCAAATAACAAATAAAAGAAATAATCAATAATTTCATTAGAGATAATGACAACACTGAAACAACATACCAACATTTGTGGAAAGCAGCCAAAGCAATACTTAGAAAAAAATTACATCTCTAAACATTTACATCAGTAAAAGAAAAAACAGATCAATGAATTGACTGTGCACCTTAAAAAACCCCAACAAATTTAAATCTTCAATTCAATGCCAAAACAGAAATCCTGAAAATCAAAGGAGAGATTAATAAACTTGAAAATAAAAATACTATTGAATCAATAAATAAAGCTAAGAACTGGTTTTATGAAAAAATTTAAAAATGATTATTTTGATTAAAAAGAGAAAAAATCAAGTTACCTTTGGAGGAGCAATGTTGAAAGATGATCCCTGTCTGTATATTCACTGGGCTTTTATATCTTATGCCTCTGAGAAGTTACATTGGCAGTTCACATTTTAATCAACTGGATGAGTCAAGTCTAAAAAATCATTTCATTGACTTAAGAAAGCTTAGCTTTGCATAGTGAATTTCAAGCTGCATAATTAGGACTAATAACATGATTTCCAATCAGATTGGTAGAATTTAGTGCTCCTACCACACCTTGGGAGAGAGTAAGTTGCCTTTCATTAAAGATCTTCACACAAAGATTTGAAAGACCTCTTCCTGATGACCATTTATTGGATTGTATAGAAAGTTCTTGCTCAGATATGGATAGGATTAGATAACCTGTAGGATCGCAAGATCAAAGACTTACAACTGAATGACAACTTTGACATTATTTAGCCCAACTTTCTGATTTAGTGGATGAGGAAACTTTTCCCCAAAGTTAGGTAACTTGTCCAAGTTGATACAGGTGATAAGTATCAGAGTTGGGACTGGATCCAAGTCTAATGACTTCAAATCCAGTACTCTACACCCTTCTCCATGTTGACTCCCCATGTGTATGTCTTTCCTAAAACATAGTCTACACAATTGAACACGGTATAGTGGCTCTAAGAGGTTTGAGGGCAAATAATTCAATGCCACTCATGTCAAAGTCACAGGTTTCATCCCTTCAGTTGTCCCCTCAATCAAGGGCTTATTTGAAAGGAATATGACAAATAGGGCTGACTCTGGTTACATGGAATTTAGGTAAGTTCTCTTACTACCTTTGTGATCTTGGACAAATCATTAAAAAATGGGTATTCTCATCTGTAAAATCCAAGGGTTGGATCAAATGGTCTCTGAGTTCTCCTTCAATTTTTGATCATGATTCAGAAATCGTAGTGACAGGTGACAAGTGCTAATCTTTCCTTTGCTGCCCATGAACTGATCTCTTCACCTCAATTTTTAAATTACAGACTCAAAAGAAGACATTTTCTTTTCCAGATAATTTGGAGCTAGTAAGGATAGTTAATGCGATGAATGGCAGAGACAAGGCCAACATTGAAGACAAGGGCAAATGATTGCTTCTTTTTGTCACTCATTCATTTAGGACTGACTCTTTTTCTTTCATATTTGAGGTTACTTTCCTATAAAATCCATTGAATTAATAAATCTTGAGTTATAAAACCCATTATGAGAGTTGAGTATATAACTTCAGGAACTATAATGTTGAGTTTCATGGAAAATGAATTGCTCTATACTCTGGTATTGAAAGCATCCACTGAAGAATAAAAAAAACTTCTATGTTTTGGCTTTTATTGACACTATAAGGTCATAGATTTTTGGATGGAAATTGGAAATATCCTGGTTCAACACTTTTATTTTACAGATGAAGAAACTGAGGCCAGAGGCTCATAGTCACACAAGTACAGACTTGGATAATTATGCTACTTTATCTAACTTCAAAAAGTTGTATTCTTTCCATAACAATCACTTTTCCCTATTTCCTATTTTTTTCTCCTTTCACACAGTTCTCATCTCTTCAACACCTATTTCACTTAGTTTCTGCTCTGTTATTTTTGTCTTTACTTTTTAATGATTTTTATGAATTGTGTCATGTTAGCTGAAAGATATAAAGTTGGATGCAAAAGGTCAAAGGCAACATGGCAGAGTGCAAAGCAAAGAGGAAACACTGAACCTGAAGACAGGGCATTGGGTTTGAATTCTGCCTCTGACATTAACTATAGGATCTTGGAAAAATAATTTAATCTCTTTACATCCCAGTTTCTTCAACTGTAAAATGAGGATGATAATAGTACCTATCTCACAAGGTTGGGATAATGTCCATAAAGCACTTTGCTCACTCTAAAGGCCAATATCACTTAATCAAAGAAGAAAATAATAAGATTAAATATTTCAAAAGATAAAAAAATATTTCAAAAGATAAAACAGATAACTTTGATTTATTGAAAGTGAAAAACTCGTGCATAGACAAAATTAACACAACCAGGATAAGAAGGAAAGTAGTTAAATTAATGGGGGGGGGAGAGGAAATCTTTGTAATTGCAGTTTTTGTTATTATTGTTTTTCTCATGGGGAAGCCCCAATCACAATAAATTTTATTTATTTGTGTCATATCAAGCTCATCCATTCTCATCCATTAGAAGTTCGTTAAAGGTAGAGTCTATGATAATTATTATTATTTGTATCTCTCCAATTCATAACCACTCAAAAGAATGTGGCCTTCACACAGGAAAGACTAAGAGGATGAAGAATATCTCGGCCAAATTATGAGTTGTAGTTGGATGGAAAATCTATAAAGCACGATCATCTTTACATATATTTGGACCAAAATACAGATAAGAAGTGAATTGGGCTCAAAATGAAGCTGAGAATAATAGCAGTACAAAGTTTAGGGAATTGACAGTCTTTTTTTAATGACCCTTAATTTCTTCTGGTAAATAAAGGTCTATTTTCAATACTGTATTCCATTGGCTGTGAGACATAGAACATAACTGAAGTCCTCACAGGGGACACTAGAGAAGCCCATGAGGATTGAGCCCCTGTACCCAACAACTAGTGAGGAGCTCCAAATAACAGAAGGCACAAAGTCCTCAGAGAAATGCATGAAAAAAGAAAAAGATGGTCTGGGGGTATGGAGAGTCAGAGAGCTGGTCAAGCATCAAGGTGGGGCTTGAATGCCAATCCCCTGACCACAGATTCAGGGCTGGCAGCACAGCCATACAAGCTCTCAGTCACCAGGGGACGTCCTCCAATGGCTACTCACTCCATCCTAGCCTTACCATGGCTCAGTCAGAAACACTTGGGGATTCAGTGCCTGTTTAATTTCTTTTTGATGATATTTTCTTTTAAAAAACCCAAAATAATATGACTGCATCTTACCAGAGTGTCCTCCCCTATTCTCCCTGCCACATCCTCATTTTTCACAAATATACACAGCAAGGAAAAGCAGGCAATGTATTGTGGGGTCCAGCTTCCCTTCTGTCAAATGCCCTCCAGGTCTCTCCCAGGGTGGCATCTGTGACACACACACACACTCTCTCTCTTACACACACACACACACACACACACACACACACACACACACACACACACACTTATTTTTACTCTACATTCTGCACTGGCAGAGAAGTGAGCTATGCCAGACCTGAGCTCCCCCTCATCTCTGGGAGAAGATGAGAGTCTTCATTCAGAACTAACATTTCCACTGCACCTACTATGAGCCTGGCACTGTGCTAAGCACTTCACAAATATCTGAGTGGATTCTCACAATCCTCTCAGAGGGAGATCTATTATTATTCTCAGTTTCCAGTTGAAGAAACTGACATCAAGTGACTTTTCCAAGGTCACCTAGCTAGGAGGTGTCTGAGTCTGCATTTGAACTCAGGACTTCCTGACTCAGACCAGCACCATAATGTCTAGGCAAACACATCCATTCTAAATGTCCTCCTGCACCCTCCTCAGCCTCATGGGTAACTTAGGATGGGGGAGAGGGTGAAGCCCAGTACCTGGAGCTGAGAGGAGCAGAAAGAGGCAGGAGTTGATTTTTTTTTAATTGAAAGGATTTAGAAATAAAAGATATGGAGAGCAGGAAAATCGTTCTGCTAGGAGACAGGGTTGGGGCACCCTGGTTCTCCATCTCATCCCTGCCTTTGGCTCAGTTCAGTTGTCTCAGTCGTGTTGTATTTTCTGTGACTCCATTTGGGGTTTTTTTGGGGGAGGGAAAGATACCAGAGTGATTTACCATTTCCTTTTCCACCTCATTTTACGGATGAGGAAACTGAGGCAAACACAGTTAAGTGTCTTGCCCAGTGTCATGGGACTAGTAAGTGTCTGTGGGTGGATTTGAACTCAGAAAGAAGAGTCTTAGTGAGTCCAGGCCCATTGCTCCTGGGAAGTCTAGTTGATGAGGGATGTTGTGAGCTTATATCTATGAAGCACTGGGCATCACACCCATATAAATGCCAGTTCTCTTCCTTCTCCCTTCCCTGCCTGTGCAGTGGGATGGGGGTTCTGTACATGAGCACCCTGAGGCTCAGACCCAGGAGTCCTGTCCCCAAGACCACTGCTGCTGCCTCAGTGTCCACACACTCAGGGTGTTCAGCTGTGTTGCCCTCATTCTGTTCCCTGCAGTGCTTGGGCCCAAGTGTGCTCTCCCAGATCAGAGGCTCCTGGTTTAGTGTTTTCTGTCTGGCTCCCTGCTGTCGGCTTGGGACAGCAGCCCAAATCCCCCATGGGGGGCTCTGCCCTGGTTCCCTGGCTCTGACTTCTGGGAGAAGCGTCACCCCTTCCCCATCCAACGTACTTCTTGCCTTGGCCCTGATCCTTCAGGGGGTTTCTCATAGACTAACTGAGGGCCTCAGTTCATCCCCTGGGAGTTTCTGGGTTGCCTTCCCTAGGGACTTACCTTCGCAGTCCATTAAGTGATCCCCATTTCGTTTGGCAAATCCTGGCTTGCATGTGCACATGTAGCTTCCAGGAGTATTTAGGCAGACCCCATGGGGGGCACAGAGAGAGCTATTGCGCTGACATTCATCCACATCTGTAAGAGGAAGGAAAAGGGGATGAAGAACACCCCTAGTGTGGACATCACAGAAACCTGGGTGGGCCTTCTGACACTCTGGCATCTCTTGTCTGGATCTAGCTCCTGAGGATCATGGAACTGGGCTGGACCCTCCAAATCTTTCTGCTAAGTCTCTCTTTCCCTTCTTGTCCTGGGCCTACTGAAACAGTTATCTCTGTGACACTAATTTCCTTCTGTTCCCTGATTTGGGTCAAAATGACCCAGGAAGCAAATGCTCTTTATACAGCAGGTTCCTAGAACTGGAGGCTTGGGAGCTCCATGATGATAGTGCCAGGGCTGGAGTCAGGGAGACTCATCTTCCAGAGTTCAAATCTGGCTTCAAACACTTCCTAGATGTGTGACCCTGGGCATGTCACTTAACCCAGTTTGTCTCTGTTTTTTATTTTATTTTATTTTTTGCTGAGGCAGTTGGGGTTAAATGACTTTCCCAGGGTCACACAGCTAGGAAACATTAAGTATCTGAGGCTAGATTTGAACTCAGGTTCTCCTGACTTTAGGGCTGGTGCTCTATCTACTGCACTATCTAGCTGTCCCATGTCTCAGTTTTTTCATATGTCAAATGGGTGGAGAAGAAAATGGCAAACTATTCCAATATCTCTGTCAAGAAAACCCTAAATAGGGCAATGGAAAGTCAAGCATGACTGAAATGGTCAGAGAAAATGAGTTGTCGGGAATCTAGAGATCATCTGGCCCAGCAGCAAGGTGTAGAAACTGAGGCCCAGAAAGATCAAGTAGCCCAAGATCAAAAAGTAGATAGGGGTCATTGAATTTGGGGCTTAAGGCCTCAGGCTTTTATTCCTTGCATAATTAAAATAGTAATTTCTTAAGGACAGGGGATGTTCACTCTAGCTAGCTTTCTTCCTCTCTCCCTTTCTGTCTGTCTCTCTTCTCTGTCTCTCTCTGTCTCTGCCTCTCTCCCTTTCTCTCCCTCCCTGTCTCTGTCTCTTGGTTCTGTCTCTCTGTTTCTTTCTCTTTTTGCATTTTTATTACCAATCTTTAGTGAATTGCTGGGTGCTTAGTAAATGGTTCACATTGTGCCTTCTCTTGCATGTTGGCAGGGGACTCCCACAGCTTTCTCCCTAGTGACCCAGATGCTCTGCTCTCTTGATGTAGTGAAGTAAGACTCTCTAGTCTTAGATGGGCTCAGCTATCTAGGAAGGAAGGCTCATCTATCTCTATCTGGCCATTTTCCCCAATCTCTAAACCATTAAATGAGACCATCCCCTCTGCCTGGGACACATCCTAATTATACATACAAACCAGGCATTCCTAGATCATCCAGAATTAGTAGAGAGCCACTCTTTCAGTGGAACCAGCTTCTGGCTTGGTGTGAGGGGCAGGGAGGGCAAAGCAGGGAGCAGGAAGGACCGGGCCCTCCATGGATCTTCTCAGCCCCTCCTCCCTCAGAAAGTAGACCTACAAGAATCCACCTTCCTGTGCTGCTGCATCAAAATGTGGTCCAGAGATTCCTTTTGGCCCTTAATGAACCACTGGGTCCTTCAGCTGATCTCCCAAAGCATCTGGTAATAATATGAAGGCATCAGTTTCCTGATCAGACCAAGGATAGGGATTGGACTAGATGGTGGCTAAGGCCTCTGCTTTCACCCAAGCTTGAACTGCTAGTTTCTTTGGTGTCTCCCCCAAAGGCCATTGTCAGGGGAAAGTTCTTTCCAGAGTCAACCTGATGTACGTTTCCTCCAAGAAATGGACAAATTTCATCTCCCCTCCTTAAATATCTGTACTGGATATTTAAGAGAAGATATGGCAGGTGAAAAACAGAGAGAGAGAGCTGGTCTACTCGGCTTGGGCTTGGGCCTGGGTGGGTACCTGGCACTTGGGGAAAGAGGGAGCCAACCAAAGCAGGCTTCTGTACCTCCTGGAACTTCTCTCTCATCAGAGGATCACAAATACCTATATTATATCCCTCATTCAGCCAGCATTTGTCAAGCACTTCTTATGAGCCAGACACTGTGCTAGGCACACTGGGGGATACAAGAAAAGCAAAAATGCTGGAAGACATTCTCACAGGCTAATAGGGGCAAGAACATGCAAACAATCATGTACAAACAAGATCCATTCAATGTAAATGGGAAATAAAATCAGACAGAGGAGGAGGCTTTGTAAAGTGCCCTGGCAATCAAGCTATTAATTCTGAGAATTCCTTCTCCCATTATGTCTGAACAACCCTGTTGGTCTCTGGGAGGCTGAGCCAAGAGGGAGTCCTAGACAGGATGGAGCGAATGGGGGTAGGAAAGAAAGGACACAAGAAAATAAGTGAGATGGCTCATGTCATAGGTGCAAAGGGAAGGTAAAGGCTATGGGATAGGAGAGGGAATGTGGCAGAGGGCAGAGAGAGCTGGGCGCAGAGTGAAGAAGATCTGGGTTCCCCTCAGACCCACACTAGCTCCAGGAGCCTGCAGGGTCCCCAGGCTCTCAGTGCCTCAGGCACGCTCCCCAAAATTCCTCCTCCCTCTGTCTCCTGAATATTGGGTACCATGAGGCAGCATTGCCAGGCAGGTCAGAGTCCTGTGGCCTCAGTCCTTCTTTTGGGCAATAGCTTGGAAAGGGAATTGAACCTCCCAGGCCTGAGTCAGGGTCTGAGCAAAGCACTTGGCAGGGGTTTCCTAAGGGAGCTTGAGCTGGGATGAACAGAACAGGGAAAAGTAATGAGGGAAAGGAAAGGGGGAACCCCATTTCTTGGTGCATAGAGAGTAAGATAATCCCATGAGGTGCAGTGTCCCCTCTAAAATGAATTTACAGGTCCCAAAACCTAGATTGATAAATAAAAGGTTTATTGTAGAAATTTGGAAGTAAAGTTAAATTAGAAAGACGTCAGACCCAAAGGTGGCCGCTGGGCAGGCAGGGACCCTTACATGGCTGGAAGGATACCATGTGTTGGCTGGGAGGGCTCCTGCAAAGAGGGCGTTCCAGCTCACCTCTTTTATACCCAAAAGATGATGGGCTGTACCCCTAAGTTCTTGGCGAGCTTTTCAGTTAGCTCAGATCAGGTGAGGGCTGGGGGAAGCTGAGCTGATGGTGGGGGCTGGGCCTGGATATTCAAAGGGTGCCTTTGACCAGAATTTGTGAATCAAGGTCAGCCATGGGTTGGGCAATTAGAAAGGAATCTTAAAGGGACCTCTATCAAAAGGACAGAATTTAGAGGTGGCCCATGTAGGGAGGAGCTAAGGACACTGAACAGAGAGAGCCAGAGTTAGCTAGGGGAAGACGAAGGTCAGAGGTGGTCCATGCAAGGAGGGACTTCTCTGCTCTCAGCCTCAGCAGAAAGAGCTCCTCACTGATTCTCCAGCTAGACAAAGGATGCAGGAGGGGTGAGGGGGTGGGAAGATGGGGGGGGGAAGAGGTGTTACCTTGACAGTTGTTCCTAGTGACATCTGAGAACTTCTTCTTCCCAGAAGGAAGTGCGTATCCCTCCATGCAGATGCAGTGGTAACCTTTGTTTTCATCAACACACTCTGCGTTCTGACCACAAGTGTCATTGGACAATGCACATTCATTAATATCTGCAGCAGAAGGAAAAAAGGAGTGAAACACACATTTTTGCACATGGCCAATGTGGGATTTGTTTCACCTACAGAATGCTACTTTTTACAAGGCTTTTTTATTTTTTAAGGGACTGGGAAGAAGAGGAAAGAGAAGTTTTTTGAATGAAAGAAAAAAGTGATGAAGTCCCTCTAAGAACACAGTTGGCAGAACCCGGGAAGAGAAATCACTGTCTAATTTCCTCTAAATATCCCTCCTTCCTCTTTCTTCTGAGTATTGGCGTCCCACTTTCTTCCCCCCCATCCCCAAGGCAGCATTGTCAACTCCATCTCACCTCAGTTCTTTCTTCTGGGCAATAGCTTGGAAAGAGATTTGAACTTCCCAACCCTGAGCCAGGGGCTGAGTAAAGAACTCGGATAGAATTTCCTGAGGGGGCCTGAGCTGGGATGGACAGAACGGGAGGAGGGGCAGAGTTCCTGGAATTTAGAGGTGGACTGTGTAGTCAGGAGCTAAGGGATAAGGAGAGAGATGGGGAAGTTCAAAAGTGGCCCATATGAAGAGGTAAAGGGCATTGTCATGAAGGGAAGGACTTCTCTGTTCTCAGCCTGAGCAGAAAGAAGTCTTTACTGATTCCCCAAAGGGACAAAGAATGCAAGGATTGTTTTTACCTTGACAGTTGTTCATAGAAGCATTTGGGAAGTTTTTCTCCCCAGAAGGAAGTACATATCCAGTGATGCAGGTGCAGTTGTAGCTTCCATATGTATTAACACAGTCTGCATTCATACCACAAAAGATTTTAATGGGTGGTACACATTCATTAACATCTGTAACATAAGAAGCAAAGGAAAAAAAGAAAGGAAACATGTATTTTTGTACACAGCCAAGGTGGAAATTTGTTTCATCTGATTACAGAATGTTGTTTATTACACGAGCTTTTTAAAATTCTCTTTTTTTAAACATGGGAGAGCATACATTTTAGTCTGTAATTACTGATATTCTCTCAATCATTTCTTTTTTCTTTTTTTTGATGTTGTTTAGTCAACAAGTCATTCTGACTATCATCCCATTTGGGGTTTTCTTTTTTTTTTCTTTTAATTAAAGCTTTTTATTTTCAGAATATATGCATGAATAATTTTTCAACATTGACCCTTGCAAAACCTTGTGTTCCAGATTTTCCCCTCCTTCACTCCCCACAGATGGCAACTAATCCAATTTATGTTAAACATATTAAAATATGTTAAATCCAATATACATATATATATATATATTTATAAACTATCTTGCTGCACAAGAAAAATGAAATCAAAAAAGAAAAAATGAGAAAGAAAACAAAATGCAAGCAAACAACAAAAAAAGTGAAAATACTATGTTGTGATACACACTCAGTTCCCACAGTCCTTTCTGTCAATGTAGATGGCTCTCTTCATCACAACATCATTGGAACTGAACTCAATCATTTCATTCTTGGATAGAGTCACGTCTGTCAGAATTGAACATCATATAATTTTGTTGTCATATATAATGTTGCATACCCTCTGACCTAGCAATATCACTATTAGGTCTGTATTCAAAAAGACATAAAAACCAAATAGGAAAAGGACCTATATGTGCAAAAATATTTAATATTTAATATTTATAGCAGTTCTCTGTAACATGCCCTCCTAGCAGTTACTATTACCAGTCTGTGCTAGGCCCAACAAAGTACCTTTGACCACTGACCTTTGTAGTGTCAACTCTACCCGGCTCGCCTCCTCTGAGGCCTTCAAAGGTCTCTGGCCACAATTTCTTGAATCTATAGCTTAATAACCAGTAGCCCACTCAAGGACAGCCACGTGTAATCTTAAAAGCCTTTATTATACCTACTCACATAATGCTCTGACTTAATGCCCTGACTTGTGAATTCCCTAGTGAACACCTGGGCTGAAGACCCACGTGTTCTCTACTAAACTCCTTATCTCTCAGCTATCCATCAGCTTGGCTCAGCTACCCAGGCTAGGGAGCCAGGTTAAAGAGCGCCAGGTTAAAGAGAGTGACTGCTGTCTGCAGTGGGGTTATAAAGGGCCTGTGAGGTCACACACACAGCCAATCAGCGAGAGAGCCATCACTCATTATGAAGCTATCTCAATATGGCCAGGATCCCACCCACAGGGCAGTCCTATATCCACAGAGAATACTTCTGGGCCACTCAATCTCCTGTTGCCCTGTGGCTGCCTATTTAAAGGCCCTTACAATTCCCTTCTCTTGTTTTGCGGAAATTGCACATCTCATCAAGCTAAACTTTTAGCATCAGCTATAGTTCACTTGATCCATGAGATGACAGAGTGTTATGCCCAAGGAGGTACAAAGCAGCAGATCAGTAAAAAGAAGTATGACAATGAGAACTAGGCTCAATAGTGGCCAAGTGTTCAACCCATTCATTAAAGTCATACTCAAGGAGATAATAAGCCAAAGAGGTTGGATGCCAATGAGGTAGGATGTCAACACTAAGGTGGGAAGTCAACAAGGTAAAACATCACAATTCTAGTTAACAATTAAATATCAGTGAGGTAGGGTGTCACAATTCTAGTTACATTTATCACAATTCTCGACCAATTCTAGTTTCTCACAGTTCTTTTCTGAGGCTAAAGAACTGGAAATTGAAGGAATTCTCATCAGTTGGGGAATGGCTGAACAAACCTAATTTTTCTTGTGTTTTTTTTTTTTTTTTTTGGTTCTGTGTTTTCTTTCTCAACATGACTATTATGGAAATGTTTTGCATGATTACCCTTATATAATCTGCATCAAACGGTTTGCCTTCCCAATGGTAGGGGGTGAGTAGGGAGGAAAGGAGAGAATTTGGAGCTCAAAGTTTTAAAAATGAATATTAAAAATATGAAATACATTTAAAAAACCCAACTATAATCTCATTTGATCCTTACAACAATCTGGAGTTAGTGCTGTTATTATCCCCATTTTTCAGTTTATGAAACTGAGACAGGCAGAAACTGTGCCCAGAGTCACAAAACAAGAGTAGTTAAATTTGAACTTAGATCTTTTTGACTCTGGATTGGATGCTCTATCCACTGTGCCCACCAGCACCTCAAGCACATACTCTTTGGGCTTCATTTCTTTTGATTGTAGAGGTTTCACTGGTGTTAGACTAGCAAGGATATTGTAATCAACAGAGAGCTACCATGGAGCCAGAAGACCTGGATTCAAGTCCTGCCTCTGACATATGTTGCTGTATGATCTTAGAAAAGTCACAACTTCTCAATGCACTAAGCAGCTCTCCAAGAATATAAGTGGCTTTATCTTAAAATTTTTAGAGTAAATGTTGTTTAAAGTAGGAAAAGAATTCTGCCATGAGCCATGGTTAGAAAACTCTGCTTCTCCTTTTCATCCCATCATGCCCTGCCTCTAAGCATTTACCAGGGTGTGCCTCCTGCCTGGAGAACATAGTTTCCTTATCCCTACCTGTTAGAATCCTCTTCCTTTCAATTCAATTCAACAAACATTAACTAAAATACCTAATATCTGCCAGCTGCTGAGGACAAAACCAAAAGATCCTGCTGTTCCCAAAAAGTTTTCATTCTGCTGTAATCTTCCCTGATTTCCTTGCCCCTTTAAAAATTTGTCCATACACAATGTTTGCCTTTTGAGGAGGAGGGTCCCTACCACAGTCTTTTTTGTATTTTACTTATGTCTTTCTAGTTGACCATAAGATCCTTGAAGGCAGAGTCTATCATCCTCTTCTTTGTTTTTCCCCAAATATATAATTACTGAAAAGACTTTCCCATGACCATTCATCCATTCAACAAAGAATAAATGGATGAAATGTGTCTATTGCCCAAACTGTGACCTCCAGTTTGTCTTTCTGGATCAAATACTATAAGTGGACAGTGAGTTGGGCCTAGAATTAAGTAGAAGAAGGAGAGTAGGCTGGATTACCTTCAATAAACTAACAATCTCCATCTTTTCCCCTGAACAAAAGTCCATACTTTATAAGTTAATGCTCTCTCAGTATTGGGGTTTGGGTATAACACATGAACATAAGAGTCCTTGAAGAATTTCAGATGTATATCAGATACAAAGAATAGAGTTGCATGGTGGTGATGGTGGGGAGGAGATAAGTATTTATACAGCATCTACTATGTGCCAGGTAGTTTTACAAATATGATCTCATTCGATGCTAAAAATAATCCTTCAAGGTGGGTGCTATTATGGTCTCCGTTTTACAATTGAATAAATGCAGACATACAGAGTGGGGTGACTTGCCCAAGGCCACACAGATAGTCACATCAAAAAATAAAGTAAATCTCTTTTTTTCAGTAGAAGTGAAAAAGGTCTCAAGTATCTTGGGAAAAACCACAAGGCTGTTTGTGTCCAAAAAAACACAAATTGGATTGGATAAGAGGATCATCAAAGTGGGAAGGCATGGAAGGGTTGTGAGCTGCTTTATTGGAGGGAATATCCAAGTTGATGACATCACAGATCTATTGGCGTTATCTCTTTAATCACCAAGCATAGTGACCATTTTCTCAGTGGAAAAGCTGATGATCACAGCAAGTGGGACAGCAGTATGAGATCCTGCCACTGAGGTTCACCAGCATCCTGGCCCCATCACCACCAGGTTACCCTCCTTTGGCTGCTGATTCTCCCCTTCCCTCTTCCCATTTCCTGCCTCCTCCACTTTCCCTCTTTTCCAAAAGCAGTCACATAACAGGGTTCCTTGCATTCCCCTCCTCACTCAGCTGCTCCCTCTTTCTTGTTCCCAATGGACTAATGTGGGCATGGCTTCTTTACCGTCACAGATCTCCAGGATGTCACTGAAGTATTTGTTCCCACTCGAAGTAATAAATCCATCCTCACAGGCACAGTGGGTCTTGTTGACACAAATGGAATCTTTGGGACATCCACCATGACGACATTGAGAACCTAGTCAGAAGAATAAAACTGATTGTCACAACTGTGCTTTCCATAAGGCTTTAAAGTTTATAAAGCATATTTGCCACACCATCCCTGTAAGATATAAAGCATAGTGATTATTAGTGATTATTAACCCCATTTTACAGATGAGGAAACTGACAACTAATGTTCCAATAAAAATAGCTTTTATTATATTCTATTAGGTTCATGTCTTCACCTGGTTGGGAGGTGGGAAATTGGGAAGTCTATAGCTTAGTAATTCAGCTAACTGGCTACCCTGTGAACCTGGGATAAGAGGAAGGAAACCAAAAGTAGTTTGTTTTTCCCTCATGATTTAATTGTGTTGGGGAGGACGTATTGAGGCTAATGATAAATTTTAAAAAATTAACACATTTCTACGACCACTTAAAGCTTATTGAGTGTTTTCCTTTACTCTGTGAGGTACCTGGCATAAGTATTATCACCTCCATTTTATAGATCAGGAAACTAAGGCCCTGGCTTGCTCTGGATTACACTTAGCCAGTAACAGAGCAGGGATTCAATCTCAGGTCAGGATGGCAGATTTTGGAGGGGGGAATATAGACCAAAGGCCTTGATGGGGGTCTGTGGAGTTGTAAGGGAAGCTTCTCCCTATCCCTTTCCCCAGTTCAGGCCCTTCCCTTCCCTGGTTGGGCTTCCCTCAGTCTTCAGCTGTAGATGGGATGAAGTCCCAGCATACTTACCTTTGATGAACTGGAGCATAGCAGTGTTCAAAAGGACCAAGATACAGAGCCCTGAAATAGAGAGAGGGGGAATATGGGAGTTTAGTGACTGTCTGCCCCAATCCCAAAAGATGCCAAGACCCTGGGAAGCCCCATAATGCACTTGGTTTCCATCCCAGAATTACTCAGTAGTGCAAGGATTCCAACCCAGGCCTCTGGCTCCAAGGAAAGAAAGGAATAAAGGGCCGGCCTTGTCATGTCTCCACAGGGCAGGGATTGTGAGGACTTGGACCTTCCTCAGGTGGGGCTGAGAGTGCTCCCTCTTTCCCCATCTGTAAAAAGAAGGGGCTGGTCTGATCTATCACAAGATCCTGCTAGCACAATTCTAGGACCCTGTCTTCCACTGTCCTGTGGGGAACTGGGGGGTCATGATGGCATTTGAATTTGGAAGGGACCTTTGAGACAAGCTAGTAAAAACTTTGCTTTAACAGCTTGGGCAACTGAGACCCAGAGTGAAGGAAAATGACTTGCTTAAGGTCACATAGACAAGAGGTGGGAGAGGCAGAATTCTAACCCATGTCTTCTGCTTTTACTCTCCCATCTTGGCTCTGCCTCTTTAAAATCTGAATCTTCTGACTCCAAACCTAGGCTTATTGCTTCAAACTAATCAATCCATTAATAAACATTTATTAAGCACCTACTATGTACCAGGCATTGTGATAGACATGAGGATATAGAAAGAGACAAAAAAAATTCCCGCCCTCAAGGACTTAAAGTTTAATGTAAAAAAGCAGAAGCTGAATTTCATTTGAAAGATGCCTGGACTAGTAGCTAGGAGACCTGAGTTTGAAATGAGGAAAAACTGAAGGGGAGAGAAGGAGTTCTAGACTGGTAGGAAAAAAAGACACTGGAATGGGAGTCAGGGTACCCAAGCTGAGTCCTATCTCCAGAGCTTATTAGCTGGGTGACTAAGGACAGCCCATTCTCCTTCTCTGGCCCTCAGTTGGCCCTTCTGGGCCTCTAAATCACAGTTCCACATTAGTTTGATGGATCACTAAGAGTCCAGGAGGATAAATGAAGATAGAAAAATCAAGGAATTTCTTAGGAGTCTTTTAGCCACCCCCTTGGAAGCTGCTTTAAAGCTCTTCTGGCCCAGGGGTTCACAGGTGAGTCCCAGAGCTATTGACCTGAGCAAATGAACCTGCCCCAAGTCGGCACTACAACTTCCTCACTTGCAGCTGTTTCAGGGGGTGACTGACCCACATACTTCCATCAGATGCTGACCCACAAAAAAGGGGGCAGCTAAGCTGATTTCCACAGTCCTTCATTGAGCACTCACCCTGTGGTAAGCACTGTGCTATTCAAAACAATTCCCATCCTCAAGGAATTGATGTTCTAACAGTGCTCTCAGATCCTCTATGATCTGGGGCATACAATTATGCATTTCTCCAATAGTTGGTACTGTTGTGGTTCAGTCCTGTGTAACTCTCTGTGACCCCATTTGAGTTCTCTTGACAGAAATACTGTAATGGTTTGACATTTCCTTCTCCAGCTCATTTTACACATGAGGAAACTGAGACAAGCAAATAAATGTCTGAGGTTGGATTTGAACTCAGGTCTTCTGGATTCCAGGTCATTCACTCTATCAACTGAACCTTTTGCTTCCTCAATAGACCAGTGGCAAAAAGATAACATCAGGGTAGTTGCTGCAACTAAAACCTCTTGTAGATAACTGAAATTGCAGGCAGAGAAGAAATTCTGAATCTAGGCTAATGTTGAGGAAGGAAAGAATTGGTTGTATGGGGAAAGGAAGAGATAATTGGTTTCCCCTCTTCTTCTCTGCCTCCCCTCCTCTTTCTTGCCCTTCCAGTCTCACCCCCTCCATTTTTCTGTAGGACTTTGAAGAAATCTCTTCTCCCCTGCCCCAGAACCTCAGTTTTTTCATGTGTAATGTTAGGAGGTTTGACTGTATGACTTCTAAAACCTTCCCACCTTTAATTCCCATTAATTGGTGAAACTCAGAGTTCTCTCCAACAATACTGCTCCACAGAGTTGTGGATTCTGAGTTGGAAAAGATATCCTAAGTCATGTGTTCCATCTCCTGAAGTTACAGGGTGAAGTGACTTGTTTAAACTTACACTGGTGGTAAGTCCTAAAGCCAAGACTCCAAGACTTTCTTTCCATGTCCATCATGTTTCCCCAAGGAAATTACTGTATGTTGTGAAGAAGGGCCAGGGAATGGGGAACTGACTTCCAGGGGGAGGAGAGCAGGTAACAGGGAATGATGTGGAGTTAGGGCCAAGTGGAGTCCTTTTTTGTGGCTGCCTACTCTCCTACTAGTCCTAAGATTTGGATCCTATGTTATTTTAATTAAGGAGAAGATTTTGACTTGATTGGATTGATTGAGGTCCTATTTCTATCGTTTTTCTTTTCTCTGTCCCAGGAACCTTCTCCTTCCTATCCTAGAATATGGCCCTTAGAAGTAGAATAGTATAGGTGAAAGGTGTAGCAGTGGTCCTCACAATTTTTAAATAGGGGGCCAGTTCACTGTCCCTCAGACTGTTGGAGGGCCAGACTATAGTAAAAACAAAAACTTACACTCTGCCTCTGCCCCTCAGCCATTTGCCATAATGTCCTCAACAGGGCGCATCTGGCCTTTGGGCCTTAGTTTGAGAACCCCTGGAGAGTCTAAGGAACTGTTTGAATCTTGCCTCTGCTACTTCCTACCTGTGTGTCTGTGTTGGAACAGCTAGGGGGTGCAGGGATTAATGAACTTGGGCTAGAGTCAGGACGACCTGAATTCAAATCCAGCCTCAGACATGTACTTGAGCAAGTCACTTAACCCTATTTGTTTTACATGTAAAAAGAGAAAAAAATGGCAAATTACTCTAGGATATTTGTATAGAAAATTTCAAGTGGTGTCATAGGGAGTGGGAGATGAACAACAACACTTTTGTAATTTTGGGAAAGTCAGCTAACAAAAATCTTATTAGTAAAATGGGTGATTTAGACCAGATGCTGTACTTTTATCCCTCTTGATTCTGCTATTATTTTGTTCCTGAGTTCTATTAATATTTAATTTCTCAGGTGAGGGGCTAAAAAGGCGAGGGGAGATGGGAATTGGGTTGGGGCTGGGGTGGAGACATAGGTGAAATCCTCTGTGCCAGGGAGACTATCCCATCCAAAATTTGAATGGACTTCCTTTAGGAATTGTGGAACAGTTTTAAAGTAAGGGCTCTAATAACCAATTAGCTGTGGATTCTCATCCAGGCTTGGTTGAACCAGGGGCCTCTGAGATTCTGTGCTTCTGCCAAGGAGGGCTGATCTGAGGCTCAGAATCATTCTCCAGTCTGGAGAGGGCCCCTAACTGTCATGGATGGTTGAGAGAGAGGCATCCTCAGGGACTGCATTGGGGGAAGGGGGTCATGAAGAATGGTGGAGTGGAAGGCAGGCACTGAGTCATTTCCTGGACAGAATGGACTGGCTGAGTCACCCTGGGCCACTCTCAGCTTGAGCCCCTGGTGGGTTTCAGGCTGGAAGGGAAATTCTGGAGCTAGAGTTCCAGAACCAGGAGGGCTAGAGCAGAGCTGGAAGCCTCTGGGCTGGGTGACCAGCAGAGAGATCTGGGGCAGATTGACTTGGTGGAAAAATATTAGCTTTAAAGTTGGCAAAGTCCAGTTTGAATGTCAGTCCTGCTCCTTATTAGCTGTGTGACCTTGTTAGTTCCCTTCTCTGGGTTTCAGTTTTCTTCTCTGTAAGGTGGCAGCAGTGGCTTCAATGATCACTATGGGTCCTCCAGCTCTAGGCTGCTCTCTGACCACTAGGCTTTCTTGGTAAGGCTGACCCTGTCTCCTAGCCATCTGTCTAAGAGTGAGGAGCTGGGGAGGAGGGATAGGGATGACCCTGGGCACTTGGGTCCTTAGAGTCCACCCCAACGCTACCACCACACATGCATCCCCTCCAATAGAGTCCTGAGCAGCGCCAGGCTCCCTCTGTGTAGCCTGGCTCTTGGGTTTGGCCAAATGTTTGAAAGCACCAGCTGTCTTTCTGTTGTCCACTGTCCCCACCCCCAGTCTTTGCAGTTCCGGCACATTTGGTAGAGGCCCCAACCTGGGCCTCTCCCCTTCTCAGTTTGGTGGGGAGGAGGAGGCAAGGGCAAGAGCCTGGGGGAGGGAGTAGTGGTGATGCTGGCAGAGGCCATTTGGGGTGGATGGGAAAGGAAGGATAGAAGCCAGATTCTATACCCTCAAGCACCACTTCAGATGGTAATGATCCTCTAGTCAACATCTGGAAAAAGAGTTGGGAATTCCACAAACAGAAGCTGGGACAGGAGCCGAACCCTGGCTCCCAGTCTCCCCACCCAGCCCATCTGGTAGACTTTTCCTCTCAGCAGGCGGGAAAACCTACTGTTTCCCTCCCTACCCCCATGCCTGACTGTCTGGGGCTGGAGCTACTTCCTGGGCCCACTGAAACTTCATTAATTGCTGTGCCTCATCTCTACCTCTACCTTTTGAGCCAGGGTACCATATGTGAGTCCCAGGCATAATTTGGAAGACTTATTGGGGGAAAATGTTACTTTAAATGCTCTGTCTCTCTTTCTGACTCTATCTCTCTCTTTGTGTGTGTATCTCTCTCTGTCTCTCTGTCTCTGTCTCTCTTCCTCTCTCTCTCTCTCTGTGTCTCTGTCTCTCTCTCTCTGTGTCTCTGTCTCTATCTCTCTCTGTGTCTCTCTGTCTCTGTCTCTCTGTGTCTCTCTGTCTTTCTCTCTCTCTGTGTCTCTCTCTGTCTCTGTCTCTCTGTCTCTCTGTGTCTCTCTGTCTCTATCTCTGTCTCTGTCTCTCTGTGTCTCTGTTTCTGTCTCTCTCTCTCTCTCTCTCTCTCTCTCTCTCTCTCTCTCTGTCTCTGTCTCTCTCTGTCTCTGCCTCTGTCTCTCTCTGTCTCTCTCTCTCTCTCTCTGTCTCTGTCTCTGTCTCTCTGTCTCTCTCTGTGAATGTGTGTGTGTGTGTGTGTGTGTGTGTGTGTGTGTGTGTGTGTGTCTCTCTCTCTCGGTCTATCTCTGCTTGTCTTCCTGTCTCTATTCCTATCTCCTATCTTTCTTTTGAGGATCTTAAAGCACTTTACAAATTCATACCTCCTAAGAGGACAGCTGCATGGTGTGATGGAGACAGAATTATACTAGTGTTGGGAGATCTGAGCTCTAGTCCCAACTCTGTTCCTATCTACCTGTGTGACCTGATCCTGATCACAGTATCACAGAAGTTCTTTGTTGGTTAGGGATTGCAGAAAACATCTCTTCTGCATACCTGTAATCACTGCTATTGAGGAGGTTAAAGTTAGTTCAGAAGTTCTGAGCTATAATAGGGCTAAAGCGGATCAGGTGTCCACACTAAGCCTGGCACAAAGATGGCAGGTCCCCGGCTTTCTTAAGGAGTAATGAACCAGGTGAGAAAAAGGAACAAATTAAAACATTTGTGCCAATCAATAGTGAGAATGGGCTGTGAGTGGCCACTGTATTTCTTGTCTGGGCAAGATTGAGAAAGAAGGAAAGGAAAGAAGAAAGGAAGTAAAATTATTTCAGTTGATGACAATAACAAATCATATATCCTCTCTATGCTTTTCTTTCTCTGCAAAATAGGGATGACACAATCTGTTCTTATCTACTTTACTTGATTGCTGAGTGATTAAATGAATAACACACACAAAGCATGTTTTCATTTGTGAAATATAGGGCTTGGGGTTCTATTGGATGGTCTCTTCCAACTCTAGCAGTTTCTTAATCTAAAGGAGAAAGTATCCTGTGCTTCCATTCACATGTGCCAACTCCAATAGCTCTCCCTCCTGGTCATGGACCCAGAGAAGTCATCATAATAACAATAGTAAACATTTCTATAGGACTTTGAGTTTTGTTTTTGTTTTTTGTTTTTTTGTGGTTTTTTTTGGAGGCAATTGGAGTTAAATGACTTGTCTAGGGCCACTCAGCTAGAAAATGTTAAGTAGTTATCTAAAGTTGGATTTGAACTCATGTTCTTCTGATTTGAGAGCTGTGCTCTACCTACTGCAAGCAACATCTAGCTGCTCCACAACTTTGGACTTTACAAATTGCTTTACAAATATTATTTCATATGTTCCTCACAACAAGAACCTGAGAGGTTCTCCATTTTATGGATGAACAAATTAAAGCCAGAGAGGGAAAAACCTTTCCTAAGGTTACTGATTGGGTGAGTAAGTAGCAAGTCAAGATTTGAATGGAGGATGTCAAGCACAAAAGCATTATTTTTTTGCTTGCATCATGTACCAGCCATAGGGCTCTTTGAATCAGGGAACTTTGAATCCAACTGGAAGAACCACAGTTTGATCCATAAACTTCTGTGAATCTGTTCAGAGGAAAAAAAAATGTTGGGAAGAGAAACAGGAACTCTCAGCAAATGGACTCTGTTTTTTTTTTTAGTTGAAGTATGAGAAGAGGTCCTCAGCTGTGAGGTTAGGGGAGTGACATGGAAAGTTTGAAGAGAGAAGGGTTACAATAACTTCTGTGGTAATGGAATAGAGAATTATTTAGTAAACAATGACAGGATTACTTTCTTATAGTGAGGAAGTAATCTAAGAGTAATTGAGATTAACAATCAAAAATAGATAGGAGTCCCTGTTAGCTTGGTTTTATGATTTCTTCCATTTCAGTTTAATAATATGTGAGATAGTTAGATGGGGCAGCCTGAAGTCAGAAAGACTTGAGTTCAAATCCAGTCCAACTAGTAGTTGTGTGATCTTGGGTAACTCACTTCACTTTTCTCACTTTAATTTTCCTTATAAGTAAAACAGAAATGATAATAATAGGACCAACCTCCAAGGATTGTGAGAATAAAGTGAGAAAATATTTATAAAATACTCTGCAAGTTCTAAAGTGCTATGCAAATGCGACTTATTGTTGTTATTAATACAATTACCATCATTGTTATATAAATAATAATAATAATTCAGGGTTGGGAATTTAGTAAGATGTGATCTGCAATAAGAAAAGGAAACAGGAAATAATATAGAGTTGAACTGTTTCACTAACAAGTTGATCTTGGGAAGGAAGGAGATTTATAAGCAAAGTAAAGGTGATGATGGGATAGTTTTAAGCAAGTAATTTGTGGGGAAAGAAGAATGTCCTAAGAGGCAGTAGATATTAACTACCAGAATATGGATTGAGTGACAAACTTGGATTGTATGAACCTCAAAGTAAAAGAAGTTGCTGGATGATAATGTAACGGGAAAGAAATAACAGTAAGGAGCAAAAATTAGTTCAACTCCCTCACTATGATCAGTGAGTCAGAAAACATGAGGAAAAGTATAGCCAATACTGTACCATTGAAGGGATGGCCAGGGATAAAGGAAATCTGATTTTGAATTCTAGCTCTTCTCTTACTGTGGGGTCCCTTGATCATAATAACTTTCCAAGTTTTAGTCTCTTCTAAAAAAATGAGGGAGTCGGACAGATAATTTCTGTGATCACTTGAAATTCAAAATCCTATGATTTAGAAATTTATTTCATGAGATAATTGAATTTAGAATTAGAAAGGACATTATATATCATGGGATATATAATTTTATAGATGAGGAAACTGAATTTCAAAAAGGTAGAGTGATCTTCCAACTAAGGTTGCAGAGGTATTAATTGGCAAAGGTAGAATGTGAATGCTATTTCTCTTAATCTAAATCCAATTTTTCAGTTGTAAAATTTATGAGTCTTTGATTTCCATTTAATTTAAGTTTGGTATTACTGAAATACCAAACTGAATTCGTATCCTAGAATCCAGCCCCCATAATAATCAAGTTTCTATCTAAGATACTGGAAGAGTTGGGCTCTCTCTCTTTCTCTCTTCTTTCTCTTTTTTCAGTCTAGAAAGACACTTTGTTTTATTATTTTTTAAATGTGTGTGATTACTGAAACTCACTGATAAAAGTATTTTGAAGTATATTACAAGAAAGTATTAATTATCAGATCACTTGCAGAATATGAACATGTTAACACTAGAAGAACCATTAAAGACCATTTAGTTCATTGTGAAAATTAGAAATTGAAACCCAGTGAGGTAAATCGGCTTACCCAAACTCACACAGTTAATTAGTTTGGGGTTTAGAACCCTGGTCTCCTTCTGTAATTATTTCCTTGTTTCATACTTAGCCTATAACTCCTCAAAATAATTGACCTTCATAAATAGATTAAGAGTGTTTCTCCTCCCAAGGCCTTCTTTATATTGCTAATTTGCTTAGCAAGTTATCTCTTCCTATATAGCATTTAATTCCAGTTTAGTTATCACTAATTTTTGGTTAAGGGTCCAAGTGAATTTATTTGTGTCCTATATCTAGTATACACTTTTTCTCAGAAAGTTTTGTTTCTCCCAAATTTTAAATTTCAACTCACTTTGAAATCTTTCTTTTTAAAATTTTATTTATTGATTTATATTTAACACACACTGCTTTATGAATCATGTTGGGAGAGAAAAATTAGAGAAAAACGAAAAACCATAGAGAGATAAAAAACAGAAAAAAAAGTTAACATAGCACGTGCTGGTTTACATTTAGTCTCCTTAGTTCTTTTTCTGGATGCAGATGGCATTTTCCATCCAAAGTCTATGGAAATTGCTTTAAATCATTGTACCACTGAGAAGAAACTAGTCTTTCATAGATAATCATTGCACATTCTTGCTTTTACTGTGTACAATGTATTCCTGGTTCTGTTGGTTTTGCTCAATATCAGTTCTTATAAATCTTTCCAAGTCTTTCTAAAGTCAGATTGTTCATCACTTTTTTTTTTAATAGAACAATAATATTCTATTCACATTCTGTTCATATATCACAACTTGTTTAGCCATCCCCAATTGATGGGTATCTACTCATTTTCCACTTCTTTGTAACCACAAAAAGAGCTGCTATAAACATTTTTGCACATGTGGGTTCTTTTCCCTTTAGTATTATTTTCCTTGGGATATCAATCCAGTAATGGAATTGCTGGGTCAAAGGGTACGCACAGTTTTATGGCCCTTTGGGCATAGTTCCAAGTTGTTCTCTAGAATGGTTGGATCATTTTTACAACTCCACCAACAATGCATTAGTTTCCTGATTTCCCCACATCCTCTCCAACAGTTATCAGTATCTTTTCCTGTCACATTAATCAATCTGGGAAGTGTGAAGATGTACTTCAGAGATATTTCAATGTGCATTTCTCTAATCAATAATGATTTAGAGCATTTTTTTTTCATATAATGATAGATGACATTAATTTCATCATTGGAAAATTGTTCATATTCTTTGACCATTTTTCAATAAGGAAATGACTTTTGTTCTTATAAATTTAACACATTTATTTATTTATTATTTATTTATTTCATAGTGTTTTCTAGTTCTTCTTTGGTCATAAATTCCTTCCTTCTCCAAAGATCTGATAGGTAAATTGTTACAGAGATCTCTTTTATGGAATATTGTAATCTCCAGAAAATTCTAGATTCATATTTTTTTCTCAATAGTTTCACCCTCCTCTTCTATCAAATTTGTATGTGTATATATGTATGTATTTTTGTATTACTAAAGTATAATATACAGACTGATTTAATTTTTTCTCCCTCCCCTTCCTCTTCTCTTGACAATGTGATAAAAAACAGAGAAATATCCCAAAGTAAAGGACCTGAAGCAAGGAGAAATATCAAAGACAGAGAGAATTCTCAACCTAATTTCTTCCTCATTATAGTTATACATTGATTGTGATAGCTGCTTTCCCCTCTTTACTTACCTAAAAGAAATAGTGGACATCTGATTCCCATGATGCCGAAGTAATCGTACCCAGTAGACTAGCCACTTGAAAAACCTTTATCCTGTGCTTTATTTCAGGTCCTTTAAATCTCACAGATTTGATGTCTTCTGAGCCAAATACTTTAGAAAGAATGAGCAAGACTTCCTAATTTGTGACCTATTTCCTGATCACTGATTAAAGAAGTAATGCTGAGCATTTTTTTGAGACACAAGTTGAGGAAGTGATAGTTTTTGTAGCTCTTTAGTGGGACTCCTTGTAGCTCTGTGTTTTCTCTATGGTGGTGCTGTCATGATTAGGGTACAATGAATCCCTAAGTAATACCCTAGTGAAGATGATCTCCTTCTACTTTTGATACATCTAGGCAAGATACATAAAGTTCTTGTATTGGTGGTTGGGCTTTTATGAATTAAAAAAAATACATTAGCTAAAATGGCTAATGTAGAAGTTTGTCCTGTTTGTATATACATATTAACAAAGGGTTTTATTTTTCTTGCCTTCTCAATGATTGAATGAGGCAGAGGGAAAGAATATGGAACTGAAAACAAAACTGAATTAAATTGAAAAAAGGAAAAAAAAGCTTTCCTGCTAATCTTTCAGATAGATACAAGATTCAGTAAGAAGAGGAATGAACTATCATAAGAATCTTGATGTAATTTAATACTAAATTGCCAACCTTCCAGAAAGGTTGAGGTTTGCCTCTGAGGGCACAAAATAAAAGAAACTATTTTCCATTTAATTTGTTTTTCTTTTAGTTGCAAACTATCTTATCTACTCTAATACAGTAATATTCTTTTATAAAATTCTAGAACTGGGTATTTTTTTTTTTTTGGCTGAAGCAATTGGGGTTAAGTGACTTGCCCAGCTGAGAAGTATTAGACCTGAATATTTTGTAAAAGCAGAAGCTAAGACATATAGTGACTTTCCCCCCCACTTTGAAGCTGACCATAATTATCTTGGGATTTTGATTGCCAATCACCTTCCTGTTCTATAAGATATTGAGACAAGGAGACAGTATTTAACATCTTCTTTATTTTACTAAGATAATCACTGGAGGGAAAGAAAATTTACTTTCACTGGAAAAACTGAAATTATGCTCCTTAGTAAGAATTCAAACAGTGGCATTTGTTAAAATACATGCATGTATCACCCTAAGTTTTAGGGGTCATTTATGTTATTGTAATATGGGTGAACTTACCTCCAAGAACATTTTTTCCTATGGCTCTTTTTGTTGGACAATGTTATCCCCTTTCCTTACCATCAACAAGGAAAAAGCAAACCAACCCAAACTTGTGTAAACTTATTGTTTGACAGTAGCATGCAATAGAATAATAGATGTCTAAGGTCAGATTTGAACTAAGTATTTCTAATTGTAGGCTAGGCAGTCATATCTACTGTACTACCCAGCTGCCTATGCCAGGTAATAGCCTTCTATTTTAACTTTTAATTCTTATTAACAAGAGGCTGATTTTTATTGTTTTCATAATGCTAAATTTATGATGCAAAAATGATCTGACCAATGCCCCCTTAGTTTAATGCTCCAAGACAAACTAGTTTCTTACCCTAACTATAGTCTTACACATGAAACAGTAATTCTTTCAAATCAAGGACAATTGCCATCAGCTTTTAGGAATGTGAATAAAGAGCTTTTTAACCCTCATAGAGGTAGAGAAATGTATGTTTGTAGAGCACTTGTTTTCACATATATGATGTCATTTGGTCCTCATCAAGTAGGTAGCCAAAGCCCTTTTATCTCTATTTTATGGATGAGAAATCTGAGGTCCAAACACCAGAAGTCACTTGTCCAAGCTCACATTGGTGGTTAAGTGGTAGTATTATTTTAAATTATAGTCATTCTGACTTCAAATCTAGTGCTAGTTCCTCTCTCTTCCATGTGCTTTCCCCAATATTGGAGGACAATGAAATTAAATTGGTTTAAGTAACATATTTCCAGTTTTATGGTTGCCATAAGAACAGTAAAAGAGAAATGGTTTCAACTATACACAGTATCATAGTTTTCATCCGACTAGAATATACTGTGCAAGTAAACTCAGACGGACTTTGCATTTTTACCCTTCCTGTGGAAGAAGAAAGCATGATATCTGAAACACTGTAACTGAAAATGAGGAAGTTACAGATCAGGTAAACAATGAGCCAATTCAGAAACTTTATGGTTTCAGATGGGGCTAGAAAAGAAAGGGTTTATGTTAAGAGCCTTCTAGGAAATGCCTTTGCTGTTGTTTTATCCCTTCTTAGCCTCCCCATTCCAGTGATGCTGAAGGCCCAGCTGTTCAAGAAAAAAATCCCTTTCTCTACCTTCAGTTCTATTTCCTCCTTTCCTCGACTCTACCCCATCCTGTCCTTCAACCTATCAACCTGTAATTCAACCTCTCCTTCTCTTACTCATTGTATCTTCTGGTACATACTGGCCACTGTTTCTAGTAGCTATACTTTCTCCCAATTCACTGGTTCCAGTGGATACAGAACTCTCTTTGCTCCCTATTGCCAGTTCTGTATTCTACCATCATCATTTAGACACCTCTTCTTCTTTGAGGTTTATACAGTCAACCTGGATCCTGGGGTTGTTAATCACTAATCTTTAGTACATTCTTTTTCCTTTCTCAATGAGTTTAGTACCTTGCCCATTACACACCTGTCTAATCTATGTCCTGACCACATACTAAGATTCATCAGCATACCTGCTGATCTTCTTTTAAATGCCCTAATTCCTTAATTTACTTAACTTCCATTAAATTTCCTTCCATTCTCCCTGGGGTAGATAAAAAATTGGGTATGCCCTTGATCTTAATATCATACATAGTGTTCCATTTTCATGTTCAAGGATTCCAAAGTTCCATTATCTTACCATAATATGTATCCATTCTATCTCTTATTCTTTATTGTTCTTAAACTTATTCTTCATTCTCACCATGACCTCCAATTTCTCTTCTTCTCAGTACTTTCCCAGACTATCACAACCACTATAATTATACTCTTCCCTCTTACAAATTGTGATCTCTTGGGGAAGTAGCTTGAACTTCCCACTAGGTTGCACTTTCAAATCCCTTGCTCTTCTCCATTTTGCCCATCTTACCTTGTTAAATCCCAGTCCTGCTTTGCTCTCACCATTTACTTCTTTTATTCCTACTCATTTGCTGCTGAATGTGATGAGGAAACCCCAAAACTCTTAAAACCTCCTTGGACTCTGCCTCAGGGAAGGGACTCCACCCCAAGCACAAACAGTTTCATCCTCATCTGGCTCAATCCCAAAACCCATTGAATTCTATTCAAATTCTAAACCTGGCTGAAACTCAAGCCTGAAGCCAACCTGGGACTCCACCCACAAGTCCTTTCTGATTATCCAAAGCCCCCTATTATAAAAAGAGCCAAACTGGAGTCCACTCTTTGCAGAGATCCCAAACATGGCATCCTTACACCTGCCATGTCAAAGGATTTCTGCCCACTGGAACTCTGGTTCCGGTGCCCTTTATCTCTACCCTCAACTTTACTAACTAAACTTTACTTCTAAGCCCCATAATAAACCTCTTTTATCAATCTAGGTTTTGGGGTCTATAAATTCTTTTACAGAGGACTCTTGCACCGCTACTAGACCTCATTTAACTCTGTATCCTTGCGTCAAATCCAAAGGGATTGTGGGGGAGTTCTATTTGACTCCCTGTATCCCAAATCTGACACTAGATCTCAATTAAACCTAATTTCATTTAGATACCCCTTATCTAGTTCTCATCAAATGGAGCTGGAGGAAGTCACAAAACTATTCTGTCCGGATCCACAACAAATTTGTATTATCTAATCTCAACTGAGCCCTCATTGAATCATAGCAATCCCATTCCTCAATAATCACTTGTGTATCTTATTTATCACAGTAGCTCCAAGTCTGTTTTCCTCAAATTTCCCATAGCACTGCCTCTCCCATCTTCTCATTTGAGAAAGACACAAACACAAAAAAATGAGGCCATTCACCAAGAAGTTCTGTTATCTCCTTCCTTCATCATACCTTTCATCCCCTGATATCATTCATCTCTATCTCCTCTTTTAGTCTAGTCTTACATAAAAAAAGTTCTCCTTTTCCTTGACAAGGCCAATCCTACTCTGCCCAATTCTTACAAAAGCTCTCATTTGATCTTATTATCTCCATCAGCTATCATGCCACATTTATATCAGTAAAACTCCTCAAAAATGTCACGTATAACTGCTTTTATTTTCTCTCACTTTTTTTTCCTAAATTATCTTCAATCTAGAGTCAAACCTCATCTTTGAAACTATACTCTCCAAGTTATTAATTATGTTTTAATTGCTAAATTAAAAAGTTTCCTCTCAGCCTCACCCCTGCTTCTGACCTCTTTGCAATATTTGATACTGACCATCTTACATTATTTACTCAAGACAAGATAGTACATACATAAGTATGTGTGTACATGCAGACATACATGTATGTAATATTTTTCTCTAAAGTGTAATATTTTCTAGGAGCAAGTCTTTTTTCAGTTCAATAATCACCTAAAATTCAGCCAGGAGTTAAAGTCCAAATCCTTTATTGTCTCCTTCAAAGTGTTGTCTTTTTTCCTGGGGCCGGGTTAGCTTTAATAGAAGCCTATCTCTCTCCTTGGTTCCGAGAGCTCTTGCTGCTAGTCCTTTGCCTCTGCCAGCTTCAGCCTCCAGCTAGCACAAAGGTGGAAGATGGAATGAATCTGTCTCAGACTCAGAAAGCCTCTAGTGTGCTTGTCCTTCTGGCCCTGAGAGTTCCTCCTTATATGCCCTGAAGTATATACCAATCATTATATCACTAGAAAACCATTATTTGTTGTAGGATTAAATTAATGCTAAACTAGATTTAACCACTGTCTCCTCAATTCCACTTAATTAGCACCTTGTAAGAATCCTAACACATGTACATATAAAACTTCCTTCTTCATTTGGATATTGTACTTGTTGCATTTGCTTTCTTTCAACCTATCCAAGTTCCATCAAATCCATTCCCTTGCAAATAACCTCTTAGAAAGGTTCCTTTAGACAAAGTTTGCCTCTCTAAATACAATCTGATTTTTCACCTCAGAAATAAATCACTGAAAATTTCCATTTCATATTTTTTGTTTGTTATATTTTTAAAATTGGTGTTTCCTATTGTGAAAATTCAGTTTCCCAGTGGAGATTTATAACACACCATTAGTTTATATTCTTGAAGAATTGCCTAGAGTCCTAAAACTGTCAGTGATTTTCCTAAAATGCAGATCTGATCATATTATTTCATCTTCTAATTAATAAACTGAAATAGATCCCTCTTGCTTTCAGAAGAGAATATAAAACTTCCCTGTTTAACTTTCAAAGCCTTTCATGAGGTGTCAGATATTTATACAATTCTAGTCACTTATGGGTTCCTTCAGGTAGTTACATTGCAACCATTGAGCACATAAGAGTGAAATTCTGATTCTTTATGATTGTTTTGAATTCATGAAATATTTCCTAGTGAGTCTCCAATTTTTATACATGTCTTAGTTACTTATATCCTGGAGAAAATTTGTGTATCTTACTTGTTCTCAAGATTTGGGCCTCCTTTTTTTCCATTTTTTTTTCCTGAGGTTAGGGTTAAATGACTTGCCCAGGGTCACCCAGCTAGGAAGTGTTAAGTGTCTGAGACCAGATTTGAACTCTGGTCCTCTTGAATTCAAGGCTGGTGCTCTAGCACCACTGTGCTACCTAGCTGCCCCCCCCCCCTTTTTTTTCTTTTTCCATTTTTTAATCCTAATGTTGAAAAAGCTCGAAAATAGTCATGATTTGGAAGGAAAAAAATGCCTCTTCTGCATGAAAGGATCATACTGCTCATCTCCTCAGCAAACCCTGAGGGATCAGAAGGAAAAGAACTGACTCTTATCCATGACCAATTCAGGAAGTTTTGCCCATTGGTGTATGCTTAAGCAACTGGGAACTTGTTTAAAAAACGTGCTTCATTATAATTTGTCTGGGAGACAAATTGAAATCATTCACTGGGAGGAGGTTTCTTGGGGAGCTTCTGGGGAGGCAGCCTTAGTTTCAGTTTCAGTTCAATAATCCCAAAATGCAGCCAGGAGTTAAAGTCCAGATCCTCTATTGTGACCTTCAAAATCTTGAATCTTCAGTCTCTAGCTCCCTCTGAATCCAAAGCCTCCATCCAGCATGAAGGTAGACATGGGAAATGAAATCTTGACTCTGAATCTCCTAGAGTGTAGGAATCAGACTCTGCCTCCAACAGTGTAGGATTGTGGGTTTCCTAGAATTCAATCCTAGATGTGAATCTCCCAGAAGTCTGTAACATGCCCTCCTGGCAGTTACTATTACCAGTCTGTCCTAGGCCCAACAGAGTACCTTTGACTACTGATCTTTGCAGTGTCAACTTTACCTGGCTTGCCTCCTCTGAGGCCTTCAAAGGTCTCTGGCCACAATTTCTTGAATAGTAGTTTAATAACCCATAGCGAGCTCAAGAACATCCACGTGTAATCTTAAAAGCCTTTATTATACCTACTCACATAATGCCCTGACTTGTTAACTCTTTAGTGAACACCTGGTCTGAAGATCCACGTGTTCACTACCAAACTCCTTACATCTCTCGGCTATCCATCAGGTTGGCTTGGCTATTCCAGGTTAGAGAGCCAGGTTAAAGAGAGCGACTTGCTGCCTGCAGTGGGGTTATAAAAGGCCTGTGAGGTCACATACACAGTCAACCAGTGAGAGATAGTTACAAAGCTATCTCAATATGGACAGGATCCCACCCAAAGGGCAGTCCTATATCCACAGAGATTACTTCTGGGCCACTCAATCTCCTGTTGCAATGTAGCTGCCCATTTAAAGGATCCTTACAGAAGTCCATGAGCAGGCTTTTCCTTTAGACTTGTGAATCTGCTGGACTTGTGAATCCATTGAAATCTGGCTCTCTGAATCTCCTTGAGCTTCCCTGAAGTTCTCCCAGGAAGTCTTCTCCTTGACCCAATCCAGATTGACTCCTTGACTCAATGTTGGCTCCTTATATCCTCCCAAAGAATGGGCTTGTGAGTACCCCATGAGCTTGTGGGAACTCCTTACAGAACCAATGAGCAAACTCCTTTAAAGGTGTAAACTCCTTTAAAAGTTTGAACGCCTTTAAAGGTGTGAACTAGAGAATTGTTAAATACCAACTTAGCACCTAGTAATAATCCTAACATCTCCCCCTTTCTTTTGATTTAGAACATAGGGTGGTCATGACCTTGAAACAGGTATACATAAATCCATCAATATGGGACATATTGCACATAATTACATAAATTACATAAATACATAGTAACATAACACATTCTAGAAGTGATGTAACAAATAACACAATCAAATAATCATAAATTGAGAATTTATACATGTCCATAAGTCCTAGAAATAGTCCAAAAGGAATCCATTGTCCATTAGTTCATATGCCAGGAATCCAATAATTCCTACAAGTTTTGAAGTCCTGCAATAGTCTCATCAACAATTTTTCATCTCAAGGAATCCAATGATCCTTGCTGATTTTCAAGTCTTTTCACAGTCTTATCTTGTGTTAGGGAATCCAATGGTTCTTGCAGATTTTGTTCTTAGGTCTTCTCCTTTGTTTCCAGATTTTTCTCTTTTTCTGTCTTCTTCCAGGTGCTTGTGTTTCCATCTCCATGTGTTTCCTTCTCTGTCTGTAAAAATACAAGCAAACCCTCTCTCCCAGGCAGTTAACCTATCTAATTTCCTTCTATTTACCACTTTCTAAATCTCTTCTCATCATCTGGCAATTACATTGGAGCTGTTTGCACTGAACACTACCCTGTTGGTTTAAAAGGCCTGTATTCTCCCCAAGTGTAATCCATTTCTGCTATCTGATTGCTTTTTGGCTGATTGATCACATCAGAGTCCTGACCTTCTAAAGGCTCTTTGGGTGTAACCTCAGCTGCCATCATGCCCCACCTCTCTTTTGATTGACATCTTGGACTGGGCTCTGCCTCTCATTTCCCTGGGTCAATCCACATTCTGAGGCCCAGTGGAAGCCCTTGTGACATTTTAGACATGGAGTGTTAGGTCTTCTCTCAGCCTGTCTTCTCACTCTATCTCCATATCTTAGATGTCCAACTTTTCCACATCGATAGCATTGACGAGTTTCTCTAGAAGTCCCTTGCCAGGAGGAACCCTGTCTTTCCATGTTCATCATTGTCTGGCTATAATAAGCATTTGTGCCCACTGTGGCACAGTGTCTTATGATCTCTTCTAAAGAAACATTTTTGTGTAGTCCCCATATAATTCTATTGCAAATCTTATTGGCATTTTCCATAGCCAAATGTCTGATAATTATTTCTGTAATTGTATTCTCTCCAATAGTTCTTGTGACAGCAGTTTGGAGATGTCCCACAAAATCTGTAAAAGGTTCATTGGGACCTTGCACTATTTTTGTGAAAGCTTCTCCTTGATCTTTCTGTACAGGGAGGGAACCTAAGCTTTTATTGCAGCCTTAGAAATTTGCTCATATACTGTTATGGGATAATAAATCTGTTCTGAATTCTCTCCATACTGACCTTCACCTGCTAGTTGGTCAAAAGTGAATTGTGTGTTAACTCCTGCTTCCCTATTTCATCTGACTTGAATCCTACATAATTCATGATACTTCAAAAGCCACAACAAGTTTTGTCCATGTTCTAAACATGTCCTTGCTATGGATTTTCAATCATTAGGGGTTAGGATTTCATAAGCCAAACTATCTAGTAACATCTTAACATAAGATGATGTGGCCCCATAAAGAGTGCAACCTTTTTTCAAATCCTTAATTTTATCCAAATCAAAAAGAGTATATCTTCTACTTTTTTGATCTGAAGATTCAAGCTCTTCAATCACAGGGTATGCATCTATAAAATCACTTACATCTTGTCCTTCTCTCTTAGCCTAACCAATGTTTTTTTCTAATCTAGTCATAGGCTGCTTAAAAGGAGATTCTGTTTGTGTTTTTGCCTCTTCCCCTCCTCCTTCTTCCTCCATCCATGAAGAATTAACTGAGGGAGGAGATGGGAAATACTCCTGTTGCTCAGAATTGTATTTAACTCTATTGTTATCTGATTCATCCTTTTCCCCTAGTTTAGTTGAATCCTCCCCCTCCTGTTTTTTCTTTAGTCTAACACTTATATAATTTCTTAAAGCCACTTGAATTAAATTGTATATATGAAGTGTATCTTTGGAAATTAAGTTTGAATTGGAATTGTAGTGTTCACCTAATTGCTCTCCTACTAATTTCCACTCGTCTGGATCCAATTCTTTTTTCTTAGAAAACCAAGGAGATGTGCACTCTACAGTTTTTAAAAGTTTAGTGATCTCCTCCCAGGTTATAATTAAACTTTGATTTTTTTATCAGTCTGATCAAGTTTTTGGCATATCTTCCTTCAATTGGAAAAGCAGGCTATTTTCTAAACATTTACTCCATTTCACTGAAATTTTACTTTAGCTCTTTTAACAAAATTTCCTTGTTACTCACCCTTATTTCTGGGTCAGAGAGACTTTCCCACTGGAATCAGGATCTTGTCTGCCCCACGTTGGGTGCCAAAATGTAAAGTCTGGGCTAGCTCCCTGAAGGGCTCGGAATCAACCAGAGTCAGGATAAGCAAAAGTCTTTGCCCCACGTTGGGTACCAAAATGTGATGTTCTGTCATCTCTAAATTGTGATTGTTCTCTCTAGGAGGAGAGCCTTCTCTGGAGGCAGCCTTCCTTTCAGTTCTGTTCAACAATCCTAAAATGCAGCCAGGAGTTAAAGTCCTTTACTGTCTCTTTCCAAATCTTATCTCCAGCTCCCTCTGAATCCAAAGCCTCCAGCCAGCACCAAGATAGACATGGGAGTGAAATCTTGACTCTGCCTCCAAGAGTGTGGGATTGTGGGTTTCCCAGAATTCAATCCTAGATGTGAATCTCCCAGAAGTCCATGAGCAGGCTTTTCCTATAGACTTGTGAATCCACTGAAATCTGGCTCTCTGAATCTCCTTGAGCTTCCCTGAAGTTCTCCCGGGAAGTCTTCTCCTTGACCCAATCCAGACTGACTCCCTGACTCAATGTTGGCTCCTTATATCCTCCCAGAGAATGGGCTTGTGAGTACCCCATGGGCTTGTGGGAACTCCTTACAGAACCAATGAGCAAATTTCCTTTTAAGGTGTAAACTCCATTAAAGGTTTGAACTCCTTTAAAGGTGTGAACTCTGAGCTAGGGAATTGTTAAGTACTGACTTAGCACCTAGTAATAATCCTAATACTTCATGTAGGTAATTCTTTTTGTGTAGGGTTTCTTTTAGAATCATAAATGGAACTTGGAACTCATATTGGTCTGCTCAGCCATAGTCAGAAACACTGTACCTTAACTCCAATATAGTGGTGTCATTTTGATCCTTTTAAAAATGAAGAATACCTATCATTCATCCAGGTAATTCTAAGGATTGCTTACTCCTCTGTAAGGACCTGAACCTCCTGGGGGAGAGTTGAGACACCTTTGTGTCAGGACCCGCCCGAACCCGGATCTGTCACCATGGCAACTGACACGGTAGGATCTGGGTGGGTGCAGGGGAGGCACAGTAAGGACTGGCTCCACCTTCGGGGAGGAATCAGGGAGGAGTCCAAACTCTAATGGGGAAATATGCAAAAAAGACAAATGGGCTATAAAAGAGCGAACACGGAAGGGCTGGGGGAGACACTGCTGACTTGTAACTTCAATAAACATCACTGTGTTCTATCCACCTCGGCTCTCTGTCTGGTGATTCCCTCCTCCCGTCTTAAACGAGGAGGGCTGGAGACGTCTGAAGCCCCGTCGGGTCGGGGAAGCTGGAAGAGGTAGTCACCATTGAGGTTTCCTGTGATGGCACCTAACACTCCTCTTTTCCTGATTTTATAATTTTAAAATATTGTTATCTTAACATATTCCCTGCCAATGCATAACATTTCAACTACATTGTACATTAAACAGGTTCTTATTGGTCAGTCTGGGAACCTAATCACTATTTATTACTTGTATCTATGTTCCAAGTTCTAAAAAACAAAAACAGAAATGAAATGTGGAATCATAATAGTCACAAAATTATCAATCTTTGTGGTAACTTTGGAATATTAAAGAAATAGTTACTAATCAATTTAAATATTATTTAAATATTAAAGAAATAGTTACTAATTAATTCTCTTCCAATATTGTATTTATCATGTTGTATGAAATAGTTATGTTTGTACACCTGAAGAAAACCCTATAGATTTCATCTAGCTTTAGAATTTAATTCTTATTATTTCGACATTAAAAATCTGCCATCTTTAAATATATAATATTATAGTATACATGAATATTAGTTTAAAATCCTTCACTTGGTACTGAAGAAGATAGAGAATTGAAGTCCTATTTATTATTGCCTGTGGTTGCAAAAATAGAGCATGATTTTAATGTTTTAAAATGTGACTTTCCTAAATATCTACCGGGTGGCAATACTTCCTTATAAAAGATGGCAGAGGAATTCACTACAATTGAGATCCCAACACTTTCCAGAATATGAAAATTCATGCAGGCAGTAAAAAGTTATTAATTGAAATTTGGTTATCAATGGAGACTATTCATTGAATTGAATTGCCTAGTAGACATTAGTCCCAATGGGTTCAAAACCGAATGTTCCCAACTGCTCCCATCTTCTTCATTTCCTTACAGAATTGGGTGATGGAATGTCGTGAGTGAAGAACATCAAAGAGGCCAGGTACCACCATCCTCCCGGTCACACAGATTCCCAAATTCAGAATCTTTCTCTATTCTTCCTTCATTCCTTCTACACTTATATTAAATTCACTGCCCTTTATCTGGTAGCCATTAGTTTCAACTACCATGCTGCCAAGTCTTGTTGATTCTGTCTTGGCAATATCTCTCATATATACTTTTTTCTCTCCCCTGGCACTACCACCAGATCCTCATAACTTTATGCTTGTGATGAGGGTTGGGGCCCCTTTAAGATTCCTTTCTAATTGCCCAACCCATGACTGACCTTGATTCACAAATCCTGGTCAAAGGCACCCTTTGAATATCCAGGCCCAGCCCCCACCATCATCAGCTCAGCTTCCCCCAGCCCTCACCTGATCTGAGCTAACTGAAAAGCCTGCCGAGAATTTAGGGGTATTGCCCATCATCTTTTGGGTATAAAAGAGGTGAGCCGGAACGCTCTCATTGCAGGAGCCTTCCCAGCCAACACATGGTATTCTTCCAGCCATGTAAGGGTCTCTGCCCGCCCAGCGGCCACCTTCAGCCCTGGCGTCTTTCTAACTGAGCTTTACTTCCAAATTCCTACAATAAATCTTTTATTTATCAATCTAGGTTTTTGGGCCTGTAAATTCATTTTACAGGGGACACTGTGCCTCATGGGATTATCTATGTGCTGAGAATGGGGTTCTCCCTTTCCTTTCCCTCATTACTTGGACTATTGTAATAGACTACTGATTGGTCTCCCTGACTCAAATCTCCTCTCATGAGTTTATTCTCCACTCAACTATCAGACTGATTGTCCCAAAGCACAGATATGACCATGTCACCATCCTCCCCTAATTCAATAAATTCCATTGGTTCCCTAGGATCTCTAAGATCACATATGAAGTCTTCTGTTTGGCTTTAAAAATCCTTTGTAGTCTGGTTCCTTCCTTACTTTCTAGTCTTCTTATACCCTACTCCTCTCAATGTACTCTGTAATGATCTCCTTGTTTTTCCTCACACAAAAGTTTTCATCTCCCAACTTTGTATTAGCTGTCCCCCATGCATAGATTGTTTTCTTCCCCATTTCTGCCATTTGACTTCTTTTAAGTCTCAGCTAAAATCCCACCTTCTGCAAGAAGCCTTGGCTGGCTTTCCCCTTTGTCTTCCATGCTAGAGATAACCTTTCATTTACATTTTATAATTGTTTTTGTAAATAGTTGTCTCCACTTTAGCATGGAAGCTTCTTTAGGGCAGAGAGTATTATCTGCACTGCATGGCACTGAATAAGTACTTAACAAATGCTTCTTGGGACAACTAGCTGATGCAGGATGTGGAGTCAGGAAGCCTTGCATTCAAATCCAGTCTCAGATTCTTACTAGCTCAGTGTTTCTGGGCAAGCCACTTAACCCTGTTTGCTTCTGTTCTTCATTTGTAAAATGAACTAGAGAAAGAAATGGCAAACCATTCTAGGAATCTTTGTTAACTGCCTCCTCTTCTCCCCAACCCCAAAAAGGGTCCATGAAGACTAGAACACAACTGAAAAGACTGAATAACAACAAAGTTTTCTTGACTTGACTGAAAGTAAATATTTTGGGAATTGTAACAATAACAATAGTATTTATATTGCCCTTTATAGTTTTCAAAGTGCTTTGAAACATTATTTCATTTTAATCCTCATAATGTTTCTGAGAAGTATGTGCTATTATTATCCCCATTTTACAGAGGAAGAGACTAAGTATGAGGGAGATCGAGTGATTTGCTCAGGGTTATACAGGTAGTCTCTAAATTAATTAATTAAAGTACTTTGATAAAGATAATGAAGATGGCGACTATAGGAAGGAGTATCTGGTGGTCTTAGCATTTTGGTCAATAACTACATTTTATTGAAAGTCAATCAGATTAGGGGCAGCTAGGTGGTACAGTGGATAGAGCACCTCAGGAGGACCTGAGTTAAAATCTGACCTCAGATACTTAACACTTCCTAGCTGTGTGACATTGGGCAAGTCATTTAAGCCCAATTGCCTCAGGAAAAAAAAAGTTAATCAGATTATAATTGTTAATAGTACAGATGCAGAATAACTGAATATAACTGAACAAGGAGAAAGAAGTTCATAGAAGATACAAAAGACAATTTTAATAATATAGAAGTTAAAAGGTTTTGCACAAATGAAACAAATGTAGCTAAAAGTAGAAGGGAAATAGGCAAGTAGGGAAAAAAGTTGTAGCAAGTTTCTCTGAGAAACATCTTTTTCCAACTTATATAAGTAATGAACTCAAATTTATAAGACTTACTGTCTTTCCCCAGTTACTATATAATTAAAAGATTTGAAAAGACAGTTTTCAAAGGAAGGATTCAAGCTGTCAGAAGCACATGAAAAAATGGTCCAGGTCACTAACGGTTGGAGAGGTGTAAATTAAAGCAACTCTATAAAGTTAGTATGGTGATAGGGAAATTCAGAAGAGGACAAAAATGTCAAGACACATATGCAAAACCTTAAAGCAAAAAGTGAAATGGTGAATGGTTAATATGAATTAGAAGTTCTTTGTCTCTGTACAGGCCCAGCGCATAAGCTGTCACATCTTCTGGGTGATTCCCATGATTAAAAATATCTGCCCCTGTAAAGAAACACATTTGAGCATCAATCCAATTAAGTCCTGAGAACCAATGAAGGAGGAGGCAGACTGTAAGCCAGAAAAGATTGAGGTAGGAGGTTGGTCACCCTCCAGGTTGGTCCTCTTAAATGTTTTGCAGAAATTTGGCCAAGCTTTTGCAAAACATATTGACTATTAAAGGAGCCATGCATCACTTGGACCTAGACCAGACCAAGTGAGAAATCATAAAATAATTCCTGGTCCTCTTTGTTCCAATTAATATTTAAATGACCATGATACCTTACTATCATTAGAATCTCATCTATGGAGAAGATTTTCTGCCTGGGACTTTCCCACTGGGGATCCTGAGAGCTGGAATCCAGGATCTCCTAGCTGAGAGACTCAGGAGTTGGTACTTCCCCAAATTGGTGATATTTTCTATTAATTTTTCCATTTACATTAGTATTATTGAAATTATATTATTATTAGGGCTTATTACCTATTTCTGCCATTGCTACAAATTGTCTATTCATTTGCTTTTTCTATAAATCAATAAAACATCTATCTTCTTTTTAAGTGTATCTTATTGTAAGTGTGAATCTGAACCACAAAAAGAGAAAATATTATAAACAGCTAGAAAGAAACAATTCAAACATTAGGGATATGCAATCAGTGTTGCATAGAATTTGGAAGCTTCAACAATAAAGTATTGGAGGGCATGGGATGTGAAATTCTGAAAGGCAAAGGACATAAGACTACAATGAAGAATTACCTTCATGGTAAAACAGCATAATTTTCAGAGGAAAAATGGTCATTCAATAAAACTGAAGACTTTTGAGTTTTTTTGATGAAAAGATCAGAGCTGAATAAAGCATTTGATTTCCAATTTAAAGGTTTAATAGAAACACAAATAGGTAAAAGGAGGAAAAAACATAGGGGATTCAGTAAGACTACACTGTTCGTATCCTTATATGGGAAGATGATATTTGTAATTCTTTTTCCTCTTTCTTATTGCTTGATTCTTCTTTTAAAAATAATAATAGTTTTTAATTGTTTCCCAAAATACATGAAAAGATAATTTTGAACATTCACTCTTGCAAAACTTTGTGTTCCAAATTTTTCTCCCTCCTACTTCCCCCCTCCTGAAACAGCAGATACTTGTAATTCTTAAGAACAATGTTATTATTAGTGTAGTTACTATTAGTGTAATTAGGATTATACATGGACAGAGGGTGTGGGTATAAGGTGACTTTAGGAGATGATATAAATAAAGAAAACAAACTTTAATAGAATAAAAAAAACCAGATGATTAATGAACTGAGCAGGCAATTAAAAGAGTAAAGAATTCATAAGTGGTTTTTTGGGAATTTATGTGAATATGAATGAATACAAAAGAATATATCTTGAAATTTAGGTTGGAATTAATAAAAAATTCCTGTTTGTTGACTTTGATATCTTTTTACAAAACTTCTGTGTTGTATAAATATGAGTGATCTTTTTTTTTTTTTTTCTATTTCAGGTAAGAGTGCAGTTAATCTTATATTCATCGTCCTACAACTTTGTGTTCGTATACTTTTTTCTCATGTCTAATTATGAGAAACAGCAAGTTTACCTCTTCCTTCCTCTTTTCTATGCTAATCTATTCATTTTACTATCCCTTATCTTTCATCTCTCTTTCACTATCAGAACATAATTTATCCACCCTCTTAGCCCTTTTTCTTATGTAACTCCCTTAACATCTTCTAAAAGCATCCTATTTCTGAAAGGTTATTTCTTTTCCATAATGAAAATATTTGAACTACCTTTCCATATTGGAGAGAAGTGAAACAGCAGCAACATGAAGTCCTTGGGGATTGTGACAGAATATAAGGTAGTTAGGCATTGTTTGGCCAGTTTCAAGTGTCCAGTGCTGTCTCTTTATTGTATACAGGTCTTTGCTCCTAATCCTGATCTTGGTTCTGCTAGTTTCTGATAAAGAATTCCTCTAAAGAAATTGCATTTTGCAGACAAGATTTTGAGAAGTCCTCTCTTGTGGAGAAAAGCTTTGACATTTGGCTTTTCTATGATTCAATAAGTGAGACCTACAAGATGTACAGGAAGCATCGACTACTGTTGTGATATTACTCAGTGGTCCAGAGATAGGAAGATCCATTACCATGTTTAACACTCTAGCTAGATCATAAAAGCAGGAGGAAGTGGTGGAGTAATTAGTGTCTACCTGCAAACAATTATGCTACTCCAAAATCAAGTTTTCTATGCCCCAGTGTCACAAGCACAAACCACATTGCATAGCCAAAAGGACTAATAATACATTCTGACAAGTTCAGAGAAAGAACATATATTTTACCTGATGTGCTTTAATAAAATTTTTACTGATAAAAATAGAATGGTAGCATTAAGTCCTCATATAGTCTCTTCTTATTACTTAAATGTGCCTTTCTAGGCTTCTCTTGATTTTTTTTGTTTTTGTTTTTGTTTTTTTGTTTACATTTCAAAGTTTCCCTTCTTCTCTAGACATTTTATTTATGTGAAAATCTTGAAGAAATAGAAATATTTCTAATAAATCCATTTTATCCCTGTAGGATTATATTTAGTTTTTCAGGGTAAGTTATTTTTAATTGTAAATCTGTGTTCATTGACTTTTAGGGTATTATATTTCAAGATATCCTCTCATTTGGTTCAGAAGCTGCTTGGTCTTGTGTGATTCTTACTTTGTTTCTTACTAATATCTGAACCACTTTTGAGATACTTGAAGAATCAGAGCTTTAGTTTTTGATTATGAATTCCTGGGACTTTTCCTTTTGAAATTTCTTTCAGGAAAGGATCTGTGTGTGTTTTTTTAAATCTTCACATCGCCAGCTGGTGCTAATAGATCTGAAGAATTTAATTTGTGATTTTTTGAACTATTAGCTCTAGACTTTTAAAAAATTACAATTTTCAGGGAGTTCACTGATTTTTAAATCACCTCTTCTTGATCTATTTTTATATCATTTCAAAACATGTTAAACATCAAATACATTACATTAATTATTTTTTAATCTTTCATTTTGTTCTAAAATTTATTGCTGTCTTATGGAATCTAATTTTTTTTTTGTTTAGACTATTATAGCTTTCAAGGAGTCCATTTCTTAGGTAAGGCTTACCATATACTCTTCTGAACTACTTATTCCCTAATTCTTTCTTCAAGAGTTCTTGCCTAAATATTTCAACATCATTAGACTTTGAAGTAGTCTGTTTAGATAGAGATCATTAGTGTTATTCTATTATCTTGAGTTGATCTTAAAAAAAACTATGAAGGAGAGAAAGAGAAATATATGGAGAAGAAAGGGTAAAAAAATTGGAATTAATTCATGTAAAAAAGGCATATTAGGAAGAGTTTTTTAATAATGGAGGGGAAAATAAGAGAGCAGGCAATGCTTGAATCTTACTCTCATTTGCACTGGTTTAAAGTATAAAATACATATACATATATGTGTATATGTATATATGTGATACATATGTATATATGGGTGTGTAATATATAGCAGCTAGATTATATAGTGGTCAGAGTTCTAGACCTAGAATCAGGAAGACCTAAAATCAAATACAGCCTCAGATGCTTATTAGTTATGTGACTCTGGGCAAGACACTAAACCTCTATTTGCCTTAATGCACTGGAGAAGGAAATGACAAACTACTCATGTATCTTTGCCAAGAAATCCCTGTGGATAGTATTGGTTTCCTATGTTCTGTGGAGTCACAAATTGTCAGACACAACTGAACAACTGTATAATAGGAATACTTGCCCTGCCTCCTCATCCTCTCCTCAGAATTTTAATTGGAGGAAACCTTTCCAAAATCTATTATTTCATGATACTCCTATTACTTGCACTGCTTAATATGTTTACATATTCCCCCTTCTCTTGTCATATCACATTATATGTTCAAAAATGGTGGATGTCTCCTCCTTAAGGGAGAAGGTAATATACATGAAACTTATTAAGCCTGCTCAATTAAAATTTTTGCTTTCCCAGATCACAAACCCAGGTCATTTGCACTCAACCACACCAGCAGTTCATTCTGTTGACTTAAAACATTCTTTAATTCTTATTAGTCAGGAAGTACTGACCCTAAAACTTATAACACATTTTTTCCCCTACCATAGCAATGGAGAGGGAGACTGTGAGACTCTGAAACTTTTCAACTGTGGAAACAAAACCTTACAGTTTTACTTCTCACAAGTAATAAGATAGACATTCTATGACAGAATTTTAATAAGTATTTTTATTACATATTGTAAAAATGATTTTTCTAGATTTTGCTTAATGACTCAGAATGTCTTCAATGTACTTATTTTTCTCCATATGAATGTAATTTATATAGGCTGATAACTAATCTATCATCTAATTATATAGTAATTTGATCCTATAATAACTTAATTTTAAATTTAAATCCTATTATCCTATAATAATTTAATTTTAAAATAAAACTATATAATTAAAAGAAAAATTTATTTAAAATAAAATTAAACCTTAAAAAAACAGATGCCAGTTTTTTCTTTTTTGATGCTTCACACAAAAAAATACTATGTGGTTTTTTGCATATCTGACACCTTTACTTTCTCTAGGGTATATGTAGCCCTAGGTTCAGTTTAGTCCCTGCTGGAAGGCTCAGAGCATTACCTCTTGGCTAGAATGTGATGGCTAGCTAAACCCTAGAATACGTTCTACTTTTCTTCTTTTTTACCTTATCTTTTCTATTGTCATTTCAAAGAGGAAGTTGACTTTTCCCATAAAATCTTGTGCTTTAGAAACCAGAAAAGAGTTCTTTCCTGTTGAGAAGAATCAGGTTGAAAATTGATTTCTCCCTTATTGGTTTCTCCATTTTCTGAAGGATGAAATTAGCATTTAGTGGCATTAAAATGCTTAACTTTTGAGAGAGATAGAGACAGAGAGTCACAGAAGGAGAGAGAGGAGTTCTAGCAGATTTCAGGATAATTGAAGTCCCCATTATTATTATAGCATGCCTCTGTTCCAAGCATATGACTTGCTTCCCAAATTCTGTATCTCTTTTTGGCTAGGCAGAATTGGAATTTCTCCATTGACAAAATGACTTTTATTTTCCCCTCCACTTATCTTTACCCAAATGTATCCCATCATTCTTCTCTCTTCAAATTCTTGGATTTGAGTACATACATCTTAATGTACAACACTATTCACCTGCCTTATATAAATTACTGTCTCTTTTGAATAATGTATACTCAATCAAAACTCCCAAATCATGAGTCTCATCCAATGTCTCATCAGATCAGCAATCAATCAGATTGGTCTCTTTGCATTAAGACCTATAATTTATCTTGCATATTGGCTAAAGTGCATGCATTTTTGAGGTCATAGAGTTTACTACTGATATTTCTTCTTATATTTCATGTCCTATAACTTCTATGGTCTTAGCAACAATTTTTATCCTAATTCATAGTTCTCTCTATAGTATTTTGCATGGTGGATGCACTTAGCTTAATTTTATCATACTTTTTCATTTGAATTTGTTATAGTCATTGTACATATTATTTTGCAGTTTTACTCTTCATTATACATTAGTCTATATAAATATTTTTATATATCTCTGAACTCCAACTCTGAACTGCCATTTCTTAGGAAGCAAAAATATTCCATTACTTCTGGGCAGCACAGTTTGTATAGCCAATACTTAATTTATGAGCAGCCACTTTATTTAGAGTAATTTCCTGCCACAGAAATTCCTGATCTAAATATTCTATGTAGCATCTTTCTTGCTCTTTGATTTTCCTGGGGTCTATATGTTTGGCAGATGAGAGTTTTCTACCAGTGTATTAGTACATCTGTCTTCCCATAGCTCCACCAACATGGACTATTTTAATATTTTCATCATATTTGTCAATTCACTGGGTATAAGGAAAATCATATAATTACTTTAATTTTCATTTTTCTGATGAATTATTTAAAGCAGTCTTACCTATGGTGATAGCTTGCAATTCTTTTAAGAAAGGTATAGGCATTCTTTGACTGCCTATCGTAAAATATTTCTTGATTTTTATATTTATCTTCATTCCTTATAATTGAGGGTATTTGATACAAATGTTTTCTCTAATAAAATATCTTCATATTATCTGAGCTATATTTTTTCTTTCTTTTTTCCCCCCTGAGGCAATTGGGGTTAAGTGACTTACCCAGGGTCACACAGGTAGGAAGTGTTAAGTGTCTGAGGTCATGTTTGAACTCAGGTGTCTCCTGACTTCAGGGCTAGTGCTCTGTCCACTGTGCCACCTAGCTGCCCCTGAGCTATATATATTTTTTCAAGCAAAAGCTTTTTAAATTCATGTAATTAAATATCTGTTTTTTCTTCTATCATTTCCTCTGTCCCTTATTTGATTAAGACTTTTTATCTAGCTATTTCTGAACCTCTACCAATTTTCCTCCACATTTTAAGTGATATAACCTTTTTATATTTTGGTTATGTATCCATTTGAAAGGGCAGCTAGGACAAAGAGTGAATATCATGTGGTGTTAGGAAGACTCTTCTTTATGAGTTCAAATCTGATCTCAGATACTAACTAGCTGTGTGACCCTGGGTTGTAATGTTCTGTTGTCTCTAAATCGTGATCGTTCTCTTGGGGGCAGATTTTGTGGGGGCTTTTGGAGTGGCAATCTTAGTTTTAGTTCTAGTACCAGTAATCCTCAAAATGCAGCCAGGAGTTAAAGTCCAGATCCTATATTGTGTCCTTCAAAGTCTTGAATCTTTTCCTGTCAGAATGTCTCCAGCCAGCTTCAGTCTCTAGCTATCTCTGAATCCAAGCCTCCAGCCAGCACAAAGGTAGACATGGTGAATGAATCAGACTCTGCCTCCAAGAGTGTGGGATTGTGGGTTTCCCAGAATTCAGTCCTAAATGTGAATCGCCCAGAAGTCCATGAGCAGGCTTTTCCTTTAGACTTGTGAATCTGCTGGACTTGTGAATCCACTGAAATCTGAATCTCCTTGAGCTTCCCTGAAGTTCTCCCGGGAAGTCTTCTCCTTGACTCAATCCATACTGACTCCCCAACTCAATGTTGGCTCCTTATATCCTCCCAGAGAATGGGTTTGTGGGTACTCCAAGGGCTTGTGGGAACTCCTTACAGAACCAATGAGCAAACTCCTTTAAAGGTGTAAACTCCCTTAAAGGTTTGAACTCCTTTAAAGATTTGAACCAAGATTACCTTGTCTCAAGTTCTGGCGCATAACATCTTTAAGAATCCTAACACTGGGTAAGTCACTTTACCTTGGTTCCCTCAGTTTCCTTATCTATAAAATGACCTGGAGGAAGAAATGGTGACCATTTCAATATCTGTACTAAGAAAACTCCAAATGGAGTCATAAAGAGTCAGACACAGTTGAAAAATGAACAACAGCAAACCTTCTTGAAACTAATATCCAGTATGATATTGGTTAGATTTAAGAAAATATCAGATTATAAAGCTGTGCTAGTTGCATCCAGAATATGGACTGGGTTGGGTATTGGAATTATCAATGAGTGCTTCAATTGTTTTAAGTTTTCTGATATTTCATGAAGCTTTTACTTTTTTTTTTTTTCCTGAGGCAATTGGAGTTAAGTGTTTGAGGCCAAGTTTGAATTCAGAGAGTCCTTCTCTTCCTTCTGATGGACTATTTCTCTTTGGGAATAACAATGGAAAGATTTCCCAACTCTAAGTTCAAGCTCTTCTTCCTATAATCAGTTTCTCCCAAGTCATCTTCACAATTTCCTTTTCCTTGTAAATCAACTCAAGTCCATTTTCTTCAAAATCTTCTGCTGCAGAACTTTCTCTTCAGAATAAGATAGTAGTAAGTCAAGTGATTATAGTGAGAACCTCTTCTAAGTTTGAAAGCAAGAGTTTAGGCCTGCAGACAAAATGGAACATCTGTTTGTATGTGCTCTTGCATTTTGGAACAGACAATAGCAAGGCTATATCACATTCATTTAGGGAAAATTCATGTTATTCCCACCAATAAAGTTATCATCTTTGAACTTCCCCTTTTCTTGACCCTTTCTCTCTCTTTTTCCCCTCTGATGGTCTGATGGGAGTGTCAGATGGGTGATTGAACAAACATGAAGAAAAATCACAAGTCATGATGACTGGGTCCATTGCAAAATTATATCACATAATCATAATTGGCTCCCCATTATTGCAAGGCTATGCTTTTATACCTTTGTAGTGGATTTGCTTTTCCACTCACTCCAAGGACTCTTCCAGACCTCTTCATTCCTCCTCAAACTCCTGTGGCCGCCTTTCCTCATACTCTCTTAACTGAGAACCACATACTCTCTCAACTGAAAAACCAAGGCCATTGTCAAGATATCCTTTTTTCCTTCCCTCTCATATCACTTTATCTTTTATCTCTTTCCATTTCTATTTTTTTCTTCACAGTGGTCTCAAAGGGCAAACCTATACATTTCTCTATCTATCATGTGCACTATCTCACTGACTTTCAGTCTCTCTGTGTTTTATCCTCATTTTCCTACTGTTTTATAAACAAGGCCAAGTCTTGCCTATTGTGAGAAAATCTTCACTTGATTTGTTCATCTACACTCTCTATCATCTCTCCTTTCTTCCCCTTTTTGTGGATAACCTCTTTGAAAAACCTATCTACAAAAGCTGCTTTTACTTCCTTTCCTAATAACCCCTTTCAATGCTCTAGCTTTTGACATCATAATTCAGCTGAAACTGTTCTTTTCAAAGTTGTCAATTATCTATGAATGGCCAGTTCTAAAACTCTTATTTCACAAATTTTATCCTTCTTAACCTTTCTGCAGCCCTCTGTCTATCACCTTCCCCCCTCTGATATTTGGCTCATTACAGAGTTTTGTGACACTACTCTCTCTTGGTTCTCCTCCACCATGTCCAACCACCTTTTTTCAGTCTCCTTTGTTAAATTTTCATCCAGGTCACACCCACCAAGTGAGTGCTTCACAAGTCTCTGTTCTGGGTCTTCTTCTTTTCTCCTTCTATACTTGTTTGCTTTGTGATCTGGATCAGCTCCCACAGATTCAATGATCATTTTTATGCTTATTTTTAGATCCATTTATCCAACCCTAATCTCTCTCCTAACTAGCATTCTCACATTTTTAGCCATCTATTAAACATCTCAAATTAGTTGAGATGTTAAACTCAACTTGTCCAAAATGGAACTCACTTTTTGCTCCCTCCCCCAAGCCCTCCTCTTTTCCTTACTTTCCTCTTGCTGTTAAGGAGAGTCCATCCTAGATGTCTTCATTCTCTGTAACCCTTCTCATCTAATTCCAATTTTACTTTTGTAACATCTCTTGTATAAGCCCCCAAATATCCTCTGATATTATCATTACCCAAGTTCAGGACCCTCATCACTTCATATCTATATTATTTTTTGAAGGTATAGGTCTGATCATATTTCTATTCAATCAATTCCAGTGACTACTTATTATCTCCAGAATCAAATATAAAATTCTCTGTTTGGCATTCAAAGCCCTCCTCACTCTGACCTTTCCAGTTTTCTTACACCATAGTGCCCCCGAAATATGCTCTGCTCTTCAGTGACTCCTCCTAACTGTTGTTCAAACAAGACACCCCATTTCTCAGCTCTTGGCATTTTCACTGGCTGTCCCCCAAGCCTTGAATTATCTTTCCTCTCAATTGTTTCCTGACTTCTTGAATTTCTTTCAAGTACCAATCTAAAATTCTACCTTCTTCAAGAAGTCTTTCTTGTCTCACCTTAAAACCAATGCCTTCCCTCTGTAATTATTTCTAGTTTATCTTATAGTATTTCTACATAGCTTTATGCTATCTCTCCCACTATACTCTGAGTTCCTGAAGAACTAGGACTATTTTATGTTTTTTTTTTGGTTGTTTTTTTGTTTTGTTTTGTTTTTTTTAGTATTAGCACAATGCTTATTGACTGATTGGTTGTAGGATTCGGTTTTATGCTGGATTAGTGCTAGGATTTAGGTAATCAATATTCAGATCATGTGGTTCTGAAACTCCTTATTCACTCCCTGAGATACTAGGAAACTATTCTTTATGCCCCAAGAAGTATATTGCAAATGTTAGTTTCTGGTCTTGGGATAGCAGCCAACAGCATATGGATGAGTTGGCACAAATCCAGTCCCCAGTGCAAATAAAAGAACTGAAGGTATGGATCCCATAATACTATGATCAATAGTAAGAGCTTTGTATGTGAAAGTGAGATCACAGTTTAGGCACCCACACTGTACCACCAGACCTTGCACAGATCAAAGCCAACAATCTGACTTTATCTCAGTGTGCTCCAAGACTAAATTAAATAAAAATGGAATTGAAGATAGGGGTCATAGTTTACATTGATCATGAAAACATTATTAGTGTCACAAGTGATCATGGTGCCTTTCCCAATAAGTGCTAAGGAGTTTTCTAAAGCCTTTGATTCCATAGAGAGGAAATGAGTCTGGTCTCACAAGTTCTTCAAGAAAAAACTAGAAGTCCCTTTGTCAAGGTGTGGAAGAGACTCATAATTTTGGTATCAAGTAGATGGGATGAGCTCTGAGGTCTCTTTTGACTCAGAGATTTTCCCATTCCTATAGAGACTCTTTTTGGGGGGGGGGGTTTGGGGTGGAGTCATTTTCATCAATTACTAATACACAAGTTGTTCCAAACAATAACTGCTCTGAGAGGAATAAGATCTTCACACTGAAAGCTGAAGAAGATGCAATGAACATCACTTGCAATGAAGTCATCAGAGGAAACACCAAAGATGGTTGCTCAGAATGGGGCTTTCATGAAAGCCTCCTTCACTATAATTTGTCCTTTGGTCACTAGGCACAGGACTCTTTAGGGACTGTGGGGCCCCCAGATGTGTGATCCCTAAAATCCATCTTGGCCATTGACCCCATTGTTTTATTCTTATTTGTAGTAGTGGGAGATTGGGGATTTTCTCTTAGGGATCTCTGGTCATACTGGTTTTGATTCTGCCTTTCTGCCCCAGGCCCTCTTGGCACCAAAGGTTTTGTTACAGGCTTTGAATATTGGTTTCAATATGCTATCTATCTATTCTCCAGTTTTTTCACAAGTGCTATAGCCCCCTCCTAATCTACGGAAGGAGAATAATCATTTGACCATAACAATTTACTTTAAAACAAATATTCCAGACATATTACCAAAAAATAACTGAACTAAAAACACAGTAGGACAAAATGGAGATTTTCTATCTGCCCTTCTCTCATTTCTCTTTTTGTTTCTATTTGCATGCATAGGCATATTTGTGTGTCTCTATGTGTGTGTATTATGTATGTGTGCATGAGTGCGTGTAGCGAGCTGTCGTCTCCAGAAGCTGCTGGATCGCTCTCTGGGAAGAGATCTGCTGTGTCTACTCAAATCTCTCGGACAGATTCTTCTTCCTGTAGTGAACCGTTGTCTCCAGGTAGTTGCTGTTAACTCTTGTCCAGAGAAGTGACTTCCCTTCCTGCAGAGAGCCCCGTCAAGCCTGATGCAATGCAGAGTCTTCTTCTATCTCTGGGTGTCCTCTCTTTTATTCTCCCAGAGAATGGGCGTGGGATAATGCAAGGGCTTCTGGGAAGAACCACTTCAGCCAATGAGCTTGCTCCTTCTATCAAGTCAACCTGAGTTCTCACCTTGTAATTGTCCAACCTGAATTCTCACCTTGTCACTATCCAGACAACCTGAGTTCTCACCTAGTAATCCTAACAAGTGTGTGTTTCTGGGTTTATGAGTGTGTGTGTGTGTACATGAGACATTTTTACTTTCTGGAAATTTTTGGCATGTATTTTCTGTTTGATTGACTTAAAGAAAAAAAAAAGAATCTAGGAAGATGGGGGAAAAAGGAATGTCTTGTGGTCGGAAATGATTTAGCTGTTTCTCAATGGTAAAACCTCAACGGAGCTTCTAGCATTATGCTTTGGGCACTCATCAAACCTAGTTCAACAAGCCTTCACTTGGTGCCTCCTGTGTGGAGGGTCTTATTACTGGCACTGGGGGAGATACAATGCTTTGAAAAATCCTGGCTTTTGCCCTCAGGATGTTTCCAGTAGATAAAAAGGGGGGAAAGTCTGGTCCATCCAGTCTATGTGGGGAAAAAGACCCAAATGCAGGAAGATAAGTGTGACTTCCTGCTTCTTTTACAGAACATCAAATCTCCCAGCAACTTGTGTTGACCCCACTCCCACAATGCTCTCTTTTCATTCCCACTCCCAGCTTCCATAATTTCCTTCAAGACCTATTCTACAAGAAACTTTTTCTGACAGTTTGCCCAGCCCCTCCCTCTTTCTCTTTTCAGTCACGGCCTTCCTTTGAAATTTCCTGCCATTTACACCACCTAATCCCTATGTACAAAGATTTTTGCCTGTTCTCCCCTCCCACATTAAACTGTGAGCTCCCTGACAGCAGGGACATCTTTCATTTTCTCTGTATCCCCACAGATTACATCTGGTACATAGTAAGCATTTGTTGGCTCTCTGTCTCTGCTTCTGTGCTTCTGTCTCTGTCTCTCTGTGTGTGCCTCTGTTTCTTTTACACACACACACACACACACACACACACACACACACACACACACACACACACACAATTAATAAATAGCAAGGTTGTGAGTGTGAGCCAGTCTGCTTTGGGAGGCCTAAGAGAAAAGAGGATTTGGGAGAATGGATTAGAAAAAGCTTTTTAAAGGAGATTAATTTAGTTGAACTTCAGAGGATAGGAAGGAATTAAGTAGGAAATGTGGGGTATGTTTGTGTGTGTATGTGTGGGGAAAGTGATGAGGAGGGATGGAGAAAGGAGAGAGAACAGAGGGGATTCAGAGGTGGGGGAACAGACACATAGAAGGGTGAAGAGGGAGAGAGACACTTAGAGAGAGATGGGGAGGGAGGCAGAGAGGAGAGATAGGCAGACAGACAGATTGCATAGCAGTTTGAACAGAAGGGGGGTGGAATGAGCATTAGAACTTGTCACTGTATGTTTCTCTTTCCTCTTCTTCAAATTCAGCTTTAGTCTCAAGTTGGAAATGTACAAGCTATAGTCAGACGGGTCACTATGACAACATTTTCATAATTGTCAGTTTCTTTCTGGCCTGTGTACTGGTGCAAACTCTCTTTAAAAGCCAAAAAAGCAAACACAAACCCATTTTGGCTGGCTGCAGGTCCTACCACACAAGATCTACTTTAGGGTTTTCCATGTCTCTTTTCCCTTCCCCTTTGACCTCAACGTCAGTTCTCATTTTCACCAGATTTAAGAACTGGCTCTGGAGAATTGGACTGAGGCCCTAGAATGCAGTGGAGACAGACTATTATGTGAAACTCATTCCCCACAGATGTAGTCCTTCCTCCATCCCTGCTCCATACCCACTAACAACAATTGTATTTGGATCCCCAGCCATGGAGACCAATGGGAACTGAAGTCCTTGTTTTGATTCTGTCTTCTCAGGTCAAACTACTGTTGCTTTTCTCTCTTATATTACCCTGGGAAACATCACAATGGATTTTTCTTTGAGGAGGAGAGACATTTGGGAAAGGAATACAAAAATAATGTCAGCAATATTATACAATGACCAATGGTGAATGATTTAGACTCAATACTGCCGCTGTTCCAAATCTTTTTCTCCTCTCAAATTGCCTTTAAGATCTCCTCCCTCATACTTCATAATTCATCTTGGCCTTCTCCTTTTTCTTATATCATTTCCTTTCTGACATCCCCCACTATCTCTTTTTTTAAATTCTCATCTCTGATGAAGAGATTACCCTTTACCTTGATAAGTCCAACTCTCTGCTAATCTATTAGACCTATCCTTTCTTGTCCTCTTTAGCAGGTTGACTCAATCCTTCTTGCTAATCTTTCATTTCTCTCTCTCTCTGTTACTTCTCTGTTGCCTACAAACAACCCCAGACCCCACTACCCTGAAAAAGCCCTCATTAGGCCCTACCTTTCCTACTATTTATTGTCCTATATGTCTTCTTCCTTTCTCAGCCATATCTCTTTAGAAAACCCTACTTCCTCTCCTTTTAATCCTTTCAAAATCTTCTCAAATACGGCTTCTCATTCCGTTACTAAACCAAAACTAGCCTTTTGCAAATTAACAGTAAGTCTCTTATTTTCTAAATCTAATGTCTTTGTTCTTGCCTTCTCAAGCATTTTACACTGCTGACCATACTTCCTCCCGGATATTTTTTCTCTTTAGCTTTTCAAGACACTTCTTTTCATGATTCTCTTTCTATCTGTTTACTTCACAGTGTCCTTTTAGCTAAATCTCTATTAAAGTCATGTCCAATAAATGTAGGTATACGCCAAGGCTTTAACTTGAGTCTTTTACTCTTTTTTCCTTTTTGACCTCCTACTTAGTGATCTCATCAATTCCTATATAATTTTTAGCAGATAATTCCCAGATTTTTATATCTGTTCTATACATCTATTTACTTATATCCAGTCTCTCTTCTGATTTCCAGTGCATGCCACCTATTCAACATTTTAAACTGGATGACCTGTGGGTAGAAAAAAAGGGAAAAAGAAAGATGCCTGATCACTTTATTATATAGTTTAAAAGAAAAGCAAATTGTACATTCTTATACATTTGTAGATTTGTAGTTTCATGTGCAGTCATTTTTTCCTATTCTGTTATGAAATGTTTCATTTCTTAAATTTAGAATAAAATAAATATTTTTTATCTTTGTATCCTACCCAGTACCTACTGTAATACCTTGAATGTAACAAACATTTTATAAATGCTTATTGAATTAAAATCAATATACCATTCCTTGATGTATAAAAGAATCTGTTTCAATAATTTAAGTGTGAGGTGAATCATGAAATCATGAATTCTTTCCCACCACAAAAAGAGTTGTGATAAGTATTCTTGTATCTTTTTGTTCTTTTTTTTCTCTCTGATCTCTTTGGGGGTACAGAACTAGTGGTGGTATTGATGGCTCAAAAACATGCACAGTTTTATAGCCCTTTAGGTATAATTCCAAATTGTTCTCTAGAATGATTAGACCAGTTCTGAACTAATGGTATTCTACCACCCTTAGTGTACCTATTTTTCCTCATCCTTTTCATCTGTCATTTCCAATAGATATGAGGTAGCACATTAGAGTTGTCAGTATTGATGTAGACCATTTCCCCACAGGATTATGGATAGCTTTGCTTTCTTATTCTGAAAATTACCTCTTCATATTCTTTGGTCATTTATTTACTGAAGAATGAATCCTTTTGCTAAAAAAAATTTGACTCAGTTCCTTATGTATTGATGAAAGGAGGATTTTGACATAGACTATTGGCATAATTTGTTTTGTTTTATATTACTTCATTGTCTATAGTACCTTTTTAACTAATGTAGTTTCCCTCATTATTTCTTTTAACTAAGTCCTTTTTTTGATTTTTGTTTTTTTGCTTTGTCTGAGATCATGATTGCTATCCATGCTTTTTTACTTTAGCTGAAGTATATTAGATTCTATTCTAACCCATTATATTAACTCTATATGTGTCTTTCTGTTTCTAGGATGTTTCTTGTACACAATATATTATTGGATTCTGGTTTCTAATCCATTCTGTTATCTGCTTTCAACTTATGGTTTAGCTTCTTCCATTCCCATTCATGGTTATGATCATCAACTGTGCATTTCCCTCTATCCTATTCTCTTCTGTCTATTCTTTTCTCTCTCTTTTTAGCCAGTCCCTATTCAAAAATTTGTTTTGCTTCTGACCACTGTCTCTCAACATATATATATATATATATATATATATATATATATAATATTTATATTTTTTTCCCTCTCTTTGAACCAATTCCAATAAGACTAATATTCAAGTATCGTTTGCTACAATCCTGCTGTTTCCCCTCCACTATAAAATATTGTCCTTGAATATCTCTTTTATATGAGAAACTTCCTTACTCTTTCTCCCAGTGTATTGCTCTTTCTCAATCCTACACTATTTTTGGATTCCATATTTTCTATTCTACTGTGGCCTTTTTATGATAAATTCTTGGAAGTCTTTTGTTTCATGACATTTTCGTTCCCCCACCTTGAAAGAGGACTCTAGAAGGCTTCTGAGATGTCTTCCATTTCTAGATCTATGATCTTATGATACACATTGTGCTAAATATTTACCAGAATCTTTTTTCAGGCCAAGTCATGGCAAGTTTTTATTTAAAAAACCCTATATGTAAAGAATTTAGAAAAGAAACAAATTTTAGGTTAGAAATGAAAAAAATTCTCATTGAAGAAAAGAATATTAAAACCATAGAATTAGAAAATACCTTCTCTTATTTAAGAGGAATCAAGATTTATGATTTCATTGGTGCGTCTACTGATTGATATGGGCAACTCACAAGTACATTATGGCCTTAGAGTTGCTGCAGTACAGCAAGCTTAAGTGACTTACCCATGGTCACACAGCAAATATATATATATGTCAGAAGCATGACATGACTTCTGGTATTCTTATGTTCAGGACTTACATTTCATCGTTCATTCATTAAATGAGGTCCAAAGAGGCGAAGGGCAGATTTTCAATACAGAACTTGTGCCAACTATCAACTGACATTTTGAGATCTTTAGTCTCTCTATAACAACGTCAGGGAAGAGGTTCTATAAGATTTATAGAATGCTAGAGTTGGAAGCCAGGTGGCTCAGTGGATGCAGGCCTTCAACCTGGCATCAGGAAGACTCATTTTTATGAGTTAAAATTTTGTCTTAGATATGTACTAGCTAAGTGGGTGCTGGGCAAGACACTTAACCCTGTTTGCCTCAGTTTCCTCATCTGTAAAATAAATTAAAGAAGGAAATGGTAAAGTACTCTAGTATCTTTCTTAAGAAAACCCTAAATGGGGTTAGGAAGAGTCAGTTGTGACTTAAAAATATGACTGAACAAAGAGCTGGGAGGGGACAATCGAGATCGTTGAGTTCTATTTTCTTATTTTACAAAGAACCTCAGACTCAGAAAGGCTAAATTATTTTTCCCAAGGTACATAGCTATTTAGGACAGAGGATCAGGGCTAGACTATATCTGCTTCTTTGTAGGAGATACATAGTAGGTATAGCGTTCAACAAATATTTATGGGGATTGTTGATGATGCTGATTAATTATGCCAAAGTCATTTCCCCTTTCTTAGGATCTTACAACACTCCCTTTAAAGGCCAAAACTTCTAATTAGCAAATTAGCAGTTAGTCTACTTGGAAGGAAATTAAAAAAAGCAGAGACTCATCTTAGAAACAGAGAATCCTTATGGCCTAATTGATGTAAATACTGCCTTGTAGCTAAGAAACAATGAAGATCCTCTTTTTAAAAATTAGGCGAAATGTCAGAACTTTCTAGAACCTAGATTAGTCTTGAAACTAGTACAGTGAGGAAGAATCTGTCTGTTTCTGGACTCAGGAGTCAAAAGATCATTGTCTAAATACTGGCTTCAATATTCTTCTGTAAAACAAAGAAATTGAATTATATCATCCTTAAAATGTTATCTAGTTCTAAACCTATGATCCCATAGGATAAGAGGCAAGAACTGGGAATAGTTAGTCTGAAAGAAGAGAGGGCTAAAGGGAGACATGATTGTTTCTTTTTTTGTCTCTCCATTTAATAGTATTTTATTTTTTCCTAAATACTTGTAAAGATAGTTTTCAACATTTACTTTTATGAGATTTTGATTATTTTTTTAAAGGTATAGTGGGGGACTTTTGTAAAAGGCACGCCTTGATCTCCACTGACAATGATTTTTTCTGTTGGGAGATATTGAAACACTATGAACAATATGTATTTCTTTTGTAATTATAGTGCCAAATTCTCATTTGTTATTCCTTTTTTTTTCTCTCTCTTCTCTTCCCTCCTCTCTCCAAGAAAGCAAGCAACCTGATATACATTATATATGTTTAATGATTGATTCTTAATATTCTAAAAAGTTATGAACAAAAGTGTTCTGCTTGGCTTTAGGAGGAACAAGGAGGTAAAGGGGTGTGTGTGCGTGTGTGTGTGTGTGTGTGTGTGTGTGTGTGCATGTGAAAGAGACAGAGAGGGAGAGGGAGAGGGAAAGGGAGAGGGAAAAAGAGAGAGAGAGAGGGAGAGGGGAGAGAGGGAAAGGGGGATAGAGAGGGGGAGGGAGAGGGAGGGAGGGAGAAGGAGAGAGGGAGAGAAGGACCAGCATCAAGGGTCTGAAGATGTTTAAATCTGCTTTTGCATTTCTCTCTTCATAGCATGATTCCATTTCCCCCAGCATTACCCGATTACATCAATTGGTATTCTCAGTTTCATAGTTCTCAGACAACACAGCAGAGAAAATAGCAAGAGGCTTATAGGACTTCAGAGTAGCAAGAATGAGTAGGGTTTTAATACCCAACAAAGGTAGTACATTTAAATAATATATGATAGCTTGGGTAAGTCTCTTTCATTCTCAGGGCCTTAGTTTTTGTATCAATAAGATGAGAAGGTTTGACTTGATGACCTCCTGCATTCTAATATTAACTTGTGGCACTGATATTGATCCATTGCTTTAGATATTCCCAACACCTTTCAGGACTTCTATTCAACAAGAGTGTAAGACTGAATGATTTCCTAATATTCTGGTACTCCATCACTGTCATCAACAATTATTATGTGAACCTAACCAAATCCTTCTCCTTTCTTCATCTTAGTTTTCTCTGAGGGATGGGAATAATATTAATCATATTATTTATGGAAAGTGAGAAAAATACTTTGTAAGCCTTCAAGCCCTAGAGAATTATTGTTTTTATTGTATGATCTTGTTTATCAGGAAATTCAGGAAGGAAGTGATCAACTCCCTCTTAAAGATTAGATGACAAGTAGGACATTTCTTATTTAAAAAAAAAACTTATTTATATTTATATATGTGTTTTTAAAATTTTTTAAATTTAATTTAAAAAAATTTTGTCTTTTTCTCTGATGATGTTATTTATTTATTTTTTATAGTTTTTATTTACCAGATATATGCATGGGTAATTTTACAGCATTGACAATTGCCAAACCTTTTGTTCTAATTTTTCCCCTCCCCCCAAGATAGCAGGTTGACCAATACATGTTAAATATATTAAAGTGTAAATTAAATACAATATATGTTTACATGTCCAAACAGTTATTTTGCTGCACAAAAAAAGGAAAAAAGAGTAAAGGACTCAAGTCAAAGTCTTGGGGTATACCCACATTTGGTAGACACAGCTTTAATAGAAATTCAGCTAAAGGAAACTGAGAAGTAATTAAACAGGTAGAAAATATCCAGGAGGAGGAATGATCAGCTGTCAAGAAGAATGAGAACAGAGAAGAAGACATTAGATTTGGAAAATTAGAAATTTACTGTTAACTTGGAAGAAGATAGTTTTGGTATGTAATGAAATGATGTTATAGGCCAGAATTCTGAACTTGAAACTAAGGATTCTTACAAGATACTAAGTAAGTGGAATTGATAGACAATAGTTATCTAATTTAGCATGGTTCAGTATGATTGAGTTAATCTTACAAGATGTTATGGGCCAGAACTTGAAACAAGGTACTAAGTGGAATTGAGGAGACAATGGTTAAATCGAGTTTAGCATTGATTTAATGCTACAACAAATAATGGTTTTCTAGTGATATAATGATTAGTTTATACTCAGTGTGTAACATATGAGCTAGGAGCCTCAGCCAGAGAAGGTAGGTGGGAGCTCAAGCTCTCAGAACTAAGGAGAGAGATAGGCCTCCAGAAAACTAGCTGGGCCCCAAGTGAAGGAGATAGGACTTTGAAGAAGACAATAAAGGATTTGGACTTTAACACCTGGCTGCACTTGTGGTGATTACTGAACTGAAATGAAAGCTGCCTTCAGAGACCTCAAGAAAATCTCAATAAGAGAAAAATTACATTCTAGAGAGAATATTATAGAGTGAGAAGCCATATTTGGGAGGGTTTTGAAAAGATTAAGAGGAGAGGAAAATAAGGCTTCCTAAAGGGGTTTGGCTGAAAAGGGGAGGAGACATATAGGAAGATAAATAGTAGGAAAGAAAGGACCTAATGAGGGCTTTTTGAGGGTAGTGGGATCTTGGGCTTGTTAGTAGGCAACAGAAAAGTAACTAATATAGAGGGAGAAATGAAAGATTAGTGAAGAGGGTTGGGTCAACCTGTTAAAGAGGATAAGAAGGGATAGGTCCAATGTCATATGTCGAGGGTTTGGACTTATTGAGGCAAAGAGTCATCTCTTCATCAGAGATGAGAATAAAAGGAGATGGTGGGAGATATAAGAAAGGAAATGATAATGGAAAGAGAAAGAGGCTATGATGAATTATAAGGTAAGATCCTGAGCTGAGAGTATAGGGGAGGAGGTTCTTTTTTTTTTAATTTTTATAATTATAATATTTTGGTTGGCAGTACATATGCATAGGTAATTTTTTTTTTTACAACTTTATCCCTTGTACTCTAGGGGAGGAGGTTCTAAAGGCAATTCGAGAGGAGAAAAGGTTTGGAACAGCTGCAGTATTGAGTAGAATAAAGACAGTGGAGGAGGAATAGCTAAATCATTCACAAGTGGTCATTGTACAATTACATAATTATTTTTGTACATATAAATCATTTCCCTTTTTCTTTGATCTCTTTGGCAGATGTATTTTTGGATCAAAGGAAATGCAAAATTTTATAGCTCTTTGGGTATAGTTCCAGGACAATTGGCTCAATTCACATTGTATTTCTGTCCAAGTTTTCATGGATGGGCTCTAAGATTTGTCATTTTTGTTGTCTGTCACGTTAGCTAATCTGATAGGTGTAATGCAATACTTCAGAGTTGTTTTAATTTTCATTTTTTCTAATCAATATAGATTTTAAAATTAATTTTATATTTATAAAATTTTTTTTTGACAGTACATATGCATGAGTAATTTTTTTTTTTACAACATTATCCCTTGTATTCACTTTTCCAAATTTTCCCCTCCCTCCCTCCCTCTACTCCCTCCCCTAGATGACAGGCAATCCTATACATATTAAATGTGTTACAGTATAACCTAGATACAATATATGTGTGTAAATCCAATTTTCTTGTTGCATGTTAAGAATTGGATTCCGAAGGTATAAGTAACCTGGGTAGAAAGACAGTAGCGCTAACAGTTTATATTCAATTCCCAGTGTTCCTTCTCTGGGTATAGCTGTTTCTGTCCATCATTGATCAAATGGAAGTGAATTGGATCTTCTCTATGTTGAAGATTTCCACTTCCATCAGAATATATCTTCATAGAGTATTGTTGTTGAAGTGTATAGTGATCTTCTGGTTCTGCTCATTTCACTCAGCATCAGTTCATGTAAGTCTCTCCAAATCTCTTGTATTCATCCTGCTGGTTATTTCTTACAGAGCAATAATATTCCATAACATTCATGTACCATAATTTACCCAACCATTCTCCAATTGATGGACATCCATTTATTTTCCAGTTTCTAACCACTACAAAAAGAGCTGCCACAAATATTTTGGCACATACAAGTCCCTTTCTCATCTTTAGTATTTCTTTGGGATATAAGCCCAATAGTAGCACTGCTGGATCAAAGGGTATGCACAGTTTAATAACTTTTTATGCATAGTTCCAAATTGCTCTCCAGAATGGCTGGATTCTTTCACAACTCCACCAACAATGCATTAGTGTCCCAATTTTCCCACATCCCCTCCAACATTCATCATTATTTGTTCCTGTCATCTTGGCCAATCTGACAGGTGTATAATGGCATCTCAGAGTTGTCTTAATTTGCATTTCTCTGATCAGTAGAGATTTGGAACACACTTTTATATGAGTGGATATAGTTTCAATTTCATCATCTGAAAATTGTCTGTTCATATCCTTTGACCACTTATCAATTAGAGAATGGTTTTGATTTCTTATAAATTAGGGTCAGTTCTCTATAGATTTTGGAAATGAGGCCTTTATCAGAACCTATAACTGTAAAAATATTTTCCCAATTTGCTACTTCCCTTCTAATCTTGTTTGGATTAGTTTTGTTTGTAAATGTGGCCTTTATCTGAGAAATTTGCTGTAAAATTCCCCCCTCCAATATCTTGCTTTCTCTATAATCTTAGTTGTATTGGTTTTATTCATAGAAAAACTTTTAATTAATCAAAATTATTATTATTTTTTTTACATTCTAGAATTTCTCTACCTCTTGTTTGGTCACAAAATAGATCTAACAAGTAAAAATTTCCATGATCTCTTAAGTTGCTTATGATATTACCTTCTATTTTAAAATCATGCACCCAGCTTGACTTTATCTCAGTGTATAATATGAGATGTTTTCTCTGTTAATTGCTTTTAATTTTCTCAGCAATTTTGCCAAATAGTGAGTTCTTATCTCAAAAATTTGGATCTTTGTTTCTATCAAAAACTAGATTACTCTGGTCATTTATACTATGTACACTGTGTATTGTATACCTAATCTATTCCTCTAGTATACTACATTAATTCTTGGCCAAGACTACAATTTTTTTTATTATTACTGCTTTGTAATACAGCTTGAGGTGAGATACTGCTCATCCACCTTCTTTTATATTTTTCTCATTGATTCTCTTGATCTTGACATTTTATTCTTCCAAATCAATGCTGTTATTATTTTTCCTAGCTGTATAAAATAATTTTTGATAGGCCAGTTGCTATGGCACTGGATTAGTGAATTAATTTGGTAGAGTTATTATTTTTAGTCTATTGGCTTGGCCTACCTGTGAGCCATTAATTTCTCCAATTATTAAGATTAGAATTTCTTTTTGTAAATAGTATTCTGTAATTATGCTCATATAGTTTCTAGATTTGTGTTGTTAGGTAGACTCCCCCAAATTTTCTATTGTCAACAGTTAATTTCAACTGGAATTTTTCTTTCTGCCTCTTTCTGATGAATTTTGTCTCCATTAAAAGAAATGCTGATGATTTGTGTGGGTTTATTTTATATTCTGCAAAATTGCTGAAGTTGTTAATTATTTCCACAAATTTTTGGTTGACTCTCTAGAATTCTCCAAATATACCATTATATTGTCTACAAAGACAGAGAAAGTTTTATTTCTTCATTGCTTATTCTAATTCCTTCCATTTTTTCCTTCTTTTGTTTCTATAGCTAGTATTTCTCGTATGGTATTGACTTATTGTGGTTTTAACAGACATACTTGCTTCTTCACCCTGATTTTATTGGAAAGGCTTCTAGGTCATCCCTATTACAGATAATGCTTGTTAATGATCTAGATCATTAGCACAATGGATAGAGTGCTGTGCCTGGAGTCAGGAAGACTTATCTTCCTGAGTTCAATTCTGGCCTCATACACTTATTAGCTATGTAATCCTGGACAACCTCAGTTTCCTAATCTGAAGAAGGAAATAACAAACTACCTTTGTATCTTTGCCAAGAAACTGCCAAAAGGGTTCTTGAAAAGTTGGACATGACCAAAAAATAACTGAATAGCAACATACTTATAATTTTAAAGAAAACTATTTTATTCCTACACTTTCTAGTTTTTTTTTAATGGAAAAAAATCATTGTATTTTATAAAAAACTTTTTCTGCATATATTAAGGTAACAATATAATTTTTATTGTTTTTGTATTTATATAGTCAATTATACTGATAGTTTTTCTAATATTGAACCAGCCCTTAATTTCTAGTAAAAATCTCACCTGGTCATACATAGCTTATGATCTTTGTGATATATTGCTGTTATCTCCCTCCTACTATTTTATTTAACATTTTTTTGCAGAACTTTTCATTCAGAAAATTGGCCTGTAGTTTTCTTTCTTTTCTTTTTCTTTTTTTGTTTGGGGGGGCAGGGAGTTAGTTTTTTTCAGTATTACCTCTTCCTGGTTTAGCTAGCAGTACCACATTTGTCTTATAAAAGGAATTTGGTAGGATTCCTTGTTTTGTCAGTTTTTCAAAATCAAAACAATAACCAAATGTTTCAAAATAGTTAATATCCTATCAAAAAGAAATCGTTCTTTAAATATTTGGTAGAATTCACTAGTGAATCCATCTAATGCTGAGAATTTTTTTTAGATTTTGTTAGATTTATTGACATGTAATTAGGCAAAATACCTTCTAACAATTGTTAATTTTGTCTTCATTGGTGGATAATTCACATTTTCACTTTTGATACTTATTTTAAAAACTAAATTAACCAATAACTATTTATTTTATTGTTTTTTAATATCAAAACTGGCTCCAGCTTTTATTTATTAGTCAATGGTTTTCTTACTTCCAGTTTTATTAATAGCTCCTTTGATTTTTAGGATTTTCAACTTGGCATTTAGTTGGGGATTTTTAATTTATTCTTTTTCTAGTTTTTTTCTAGTTGCATGACAAATTCATTGGTTTTCTCTTTCTCTGTTTTATTGAAATAAGCATTTAAAATACAAATTGGCTGCATCTCATTTATTTGGGTGTGTTAACTCATCATTAGTATTCTCTTTAAATGAAATTATCAATTGTTTCTATGATTTGTTCTTTGACTCATTCCATCTTAAGACTTAGATTATTTGATTTCCAATTAATTTTAATCTATGTTTCCGTGACTCCTTATTGGATATAATTTGTATTGCATTATTACCTGAAAAGAATACATTTTATGTTTCTGCTTTTCTGCATTTGGTTGTGAAGTGTTTATGCCCTAATGTTTGGTCAATTTTGTGATATCTTGTTTAGCTGAGAAAAAGATAAGTCTCCTTTCTACTCCTAGGCTGAGAGGTGATGCAGTGGATAGAATACTGGGACTGGAGCAAGGAAGACTCCTTTTTGTGAATGCAAATCCATCCTCAGTCACTTACTAATTTTGTGAGTCTGGGCAAGTCACATAACCCTGTTTGCCTCAGTTCCTGATCTGTAAATATGACCTGGAAAAGGAAATGACAAATCACTCCAATATCTTTGCCAAGAAAATCCTAAATAGGGGCAGAAAGAGACAGGACTGAAAAATAACTCAACAACCACCATAATTCTAACTTTTTTGAAATTCTATTCATCTCTTTAACTTCTTTCTTGTTTATTTTGTGATTAGATCTATCTGGTTCTAGAGGGGAAAGTTGAAGTCCACACTTGTATAATATTATGTTCTATTTCTCTTATAACTCATTTAATTTTTCCTTTAAAAATTTGGATAATTCCAAGCATTTTTACTGATTGATCTCAATGCTCTTCCTCCTTGACTCCCTGATTTCATTAAAGTCTCAGCTGTAAAATGGGAATAAACTGTCCATCCTAGCTCACAGGTCTATTCTAAGGAAAATGCTCTGTAACCCTAAGTCCTAAATTATGTCTTTGATCACTAAAATCTTATGACTGAATAGGAGTGTGGTTGAAATGGATAAAAATGTAAAGAACTTAGAGATTTAGAAGGAAAAATGTTTATTTACTTCTTTGAATTAAGGTGAAATGTGAGTTTCTGACTTTCCCTCACTTCTAGTGAGGTCTAGCCTTGGTAATAATTGGAGTGACCAGCTCAGAACTTGTAAACTGACCCATTTCTCCCCCTCCCCCCTTGAGCTATACTGATTTGTGACTGATAGCTGAGCTGAGCTGTAATGCTAGGTAATGGCCTGAGTGACTTTCTGCAAAATTTAATTACTGAATTATGTACCAAAGCATGTTGACTTTTTTCACCTTTATTTAAGTCATCAAATTTTAGCAGTGTCTTTTGACTTTTCTGGTAGCATTACCAAAGATATATTTCATTTCAACAAACATTTGGTATTAGCAACCAACTTTTTACCTGCTCTAATGAACTTTTATATTCTTGAATGGAAGATGGGGTCTCATTTAGAATGCTTACATTGTGTTGTCCTTTTTTATTGGTAAATATCACAACCTTGTGGATGTCAAGGATATTGATACTAAAGATTTAGAACCATATTTAATTTTACAACTGTAAATATAAATGTGAATTCTAACTTTTTTAAAATTTCTCTCTTTGGCATCAAATTTTAAACTTTAGTTCATTGGATCTTTCCAGGTTCGTTAATGCAAAAAAGATGGCAGCTTATTGTGTGCCATATCAATGAAATTAACATAGCAAAAACTTAGCTTTATTCTTTTCATATATGTAACTAACCCAAAATTATGTGCATATTGATAAATATAGTATTGAGAAATGGACTCAGTAGTAGTAATTATTTTGATGTTGCTTATAGTTTATAGGGTTACAAAGTAACTATAAAAATTGATAAGTAACAATGGGTTATATCATCAAATTTTATTCCTGAATTGGTTGTTTGAAATTAGAAATGTGAAAACTATGTAATCACTGGTGGTCATATTCCTAGGCTAGCCCACAGAATCTTGTTCACACCATAACATAGTTGAAACGCTCTACATTTATGATAAAAGATCAGACAATATTATTGCAATATCAATATTGAAAGTAAGAACTTAAAAAATCAGAAAAGGAAGATATGAGGAGAGTTAGAATTATTTCACAGGGAAGAAGAAGGGGAAAATAAATGGGGTGACATATATGGATCCAGTTTGTTTCTTTTTTCCCAAGAGCTGGAGTTGATGGGGTGATCAGTGAGAACCTTCAGGTAGAGGTAACATCTTTTATTCCTTTTAAACTTCAATTATCTTTCCAATTGTGTTGATGGAGGGTACACATGAAGAGTGGCAATAAAGTGAAAGAAACAAAGTAGTTAACATAAAAAGTTAACATAGAAGATAAAAAATTATTGAAATTGAATAAGAAGATAACAAAATTTTAGTCCATTGGATGAAAAAATAAGTTTTATATAACAATTCAAAACTTGTTGAACTAGTTTTTATATTTGAATCAGACATGATAAATCTGAACTTCACTTTAGATATTTGTGATTTTAATTGGATTTATTTGATAAAGAGCTACATGTGACTATATTTTAATAAACAACCAAACCCTTAGTTTTATATTTGCAACTTTTGGCTATCCTTTAATTCATATCAACCTCAAGTGCAACCCAGATCATTTTCATTTCACTTATAAAATTCTCACAAGAATATGCTAAAATTTATAATGGGCCTGGGGCAAGACATGCATAAGTATATTTCATGCTTGTTTAGTGCTTTCTGATAGATTCTCTAACCTACCTCTGCTCTTGTGAAGTGATACTGTCCAAGATAGATATGTGATGAGGCCCTTGAAGTTTTATACAATCTCTTACTCATGAGGATGACAAATATTTCTGGCATGGTATATAGAGCCATGGTCAAATATACCTGTTATAATTCCTTTCTCTCAGGAGCAGATCTTCCTCTGCATAGGATTTCATTTTCTATGGTTGAACTAAACTTACCTTCAAAGTAAAATTTGAAAATTAATTCAGGTTGCTATCAGCTTCTACAACTCTTTGAACTCTGAATGGTTCTAATATGGAATTCAAAAACTACTTTCAACATTTCTAGCAATTTTACTTTATTTAGAAAGGTATCAGGAGAAATTGCCATTTTTAGCCAATGATGGGATAGTGACCAGGTCACACTATTATTGGCAAACCAAGGAGCAGGGAACTCCAATAAATTGGAGGTGTTTGATTTGGACAATGATAATAAGTGATAAAGAAATAGTCTTACTGTTCTGGTGTGGCTGGTTGAAGAAGACAGCACATAGGTATCTGTTTCAGTCCTTTTCTTACTTCTCTTAAAGCATTTCTTATATTCTTCTTGAACCTGAAGATTCAGGAGGGCAGAGAATTTAATTTGGTCTGGGGAGATCATTTTAGCAACTACACAACCAAAATGGCAGTGTATATGTGTGTCTGTGTGTGGTGTGTACATGCATACACACATGTGTATGTGCTATTATCTCCTTTTCCACTAATATTCTGTATGATTTAGATAAGGTGGAATAGGGTTTAAAGCTTGAAGGAGCTTTCAAAATCATTCAGTCTGATGAATTAATTTTATATCTGAAGAAATTAAAATGATTTGCCCAGAGTCACACAGATAGTAAGAAGCAGACCTGGGATTCAATGTCAAGTCCTTCACTCCAAATCTAATTCTTCCTACTTTTCTCATTTGTAAAATTAAACTAAAGTCACCAAGGCACTGGCTCTTCAGGGACAAGCACTTCCATCCTGATATTGATGGCATCATGGAATATTTCTCATCCTTCAACTGTGTAACACTAATGCTTCATGACCAGAGGGTTTTTGTTAATGTTACTTGTCCTACAGACCTCACAGAGGTTTAAAAGGACAAATGAGATTATATTTGCAAAGATTATTTGAAAATAAACCCAGGAGCTAAGAGCAAAGGAGTTGTAAGTATTTAATGCTATTACTCTAGATATGAGAGTTAGCATGGATTAATGGGAAACTGGGTGGTGCAATGGACAGAATGCTGGACCTGGTGGAGTTCAAATCTGGACTTAGACATGTACTTCCTGTGTATCCTGGGCAAGTCACTTAACTTTGTTTGCCTCAGTTTCCTTATCTGTAAAATGAACTGGATAAAGAAATGGCAAACCACTCCAATATTTTTGGTGAGAAAATCTCAAAAAATGGTCATGAAAAGTCAGACATGACAGAAAAAAATGAGTAAATGACAACAAAACTTGTGATTTAGTGGATAAAGAGCCTATTTTGGAGTGAAGAAGATCAAGGTTCAAGTCATTTCTCTAACAAATTTTTTTTTTCTATAGACCATTTTATTTATTTAAAGACTATTTGGACAAAAGGAGGAAGTTTCTCTCAATTGAATTAAACATACATATATTAAACAATTATTATTTTCTTTTTTTCTTTTTTATTAATTTTTATAATTATAACATTTTCTTTGACTACATATGCATAGGTAATTTTTTTTTTTACAACATTATCCCTTGTATTCCCTTCTGTTCTGAGTTTTTCCCTTCCTTCCCTCCACCCCCTCCCCTAGATGGAAGGCTTTCCCATACATATTAAATATCTTATAGTATATCCTAGGTACAATATATATGTGCAGAACTGAATTTTGTTGTTGTTGTTGCAAAGGAAGGATTGTATTCAGAAGGTAAAAATAATCTGGTAAGAGAAACAAAACAAAACAAAACAAAACAAAACAAAACAAAACAAAACAAAAAAACAACGCTCACAGTTTACACTCATTTCCCAGTGTTTCTTTTCTGGATGTAGCTGATTCTGTCCATCATTGATCTGACGAAATTTATTTGTGTGATGAAGGAACAGTCAATCACTTAGTGACCTAGTATCCTAGGCTGTGATTACTCTAGGTCATAGGCAAGTTGCTGAGCTACATTGATGAAAGGAATTTCCATTCTAAGGAATTCTCCATACTTATTAAATCACTAAAGGGGACTTCCTCTTAAAAATGCTATAGAATCTATAGAATCTTACCTGTTGCTACTCTAAATGTGAGCTCTGGGTTCAGGGCTCATTTATTTTACTTTTCTATCATAAAGTCTCTATAACAGGAGTTTTGTGAGGATAAGAACTTTTACTATATAGATTGGACAATAGATGAAACAGTTCCAGACATTTTGTTCGTGTGAACTTAGTGAAAGAATTAGGAATTAAGCTGTTGGGCATCTGGGAGGATTAGGCAACTGGGCATTTGAACCTCAAGGAAGGTCAAAACTCTACAGGCAAGCTCTTGCTGGATCTCTACAGATAGATGCAAAGAAATAGCCCCTTCCTAGATGAGCTGGCAGGGTTAAAGCCCACATGATCTTTCTTTCTTTCTTTCTTTCTTTCTTTCTTTCTTTCTTTCTTTCTTTCTTTCTTTCTTTCTTTCTTTCTTTCTTTCTTTCTTTCTTTCTTTCTTTCTTTCTTTCTTTCTTTCTTTCTTTCTTTCTTTCTTTCTTTCTTTCTTTCTTTCTTTCTTTCTTTCTTTCTTTCTTTCTTTCTTTCTTTCTTTCTTTCTTTCTTTCTTTCTTTCTTTCTTTCTTTCTTTCTTTCTTTCTTTCTTTCTTTCTCTCTCTCTCTCTCTCTCTCTCTCTCTCTCTCTCTCTCTCTCTCTCTCCATTGATAATTTGACAGAAGGTTAGATGAATATATCTTATATTAAATTCTTCCTGTGTTTTTATTGTGATCCTTCTGGGGGGAAGAAACTAATATTCTAATCAAGAAAATAGAGAAAGCTTTATAAAAAATTGAGAAAGATTGTCAAACAGGTTACTGTTTGCTTCGCCAAGAATTATTTTTCCATCAAGAAAATGAAGTAAGGGAATCATAACAAAACTTTTATTCAAGTGATAGGAAACTGGAAGACTGAAAATGAGGGAAGTTCTTGGTCAAAAGGAGTTTCTCCTCCAAAGAAATGTTTGAAAGAACACAATGTATCAGAAAAAGGATAATGTATACTTGTCAAATGAGAGCAAAGGATGAAGGTCAAATTTAGTGGTGAAATAAGGAAATACTTTCTAGAAACTAGAGCATTTCAATTTGAAATGGGCTGTCTCAGTTAGTGACAGGACATCTTCATCAAAGGCAAAATGGGAACAAAACAAAGGGGACATTTGTTCCAGAGTGGATTAGACTAATTGGCCTCTGAGGCCCCTTCCACACTGAGATTCTATGAATTTGTAATTCTTGGAAATGGGATTCTTCATGTAAGCTGATAAGAGGATGAAAGCTCCTTATTACCTGGCGATTGAGGACACAGTGTACCAGGAAGATGTAGACTCCCTGCAAGGAATTGATGATGGTGAAGGCATAGGCAATGATTAATCGGATTGGTTCAGCTATAGAGTCAATCAGAAAGAAGCCAAGACTCCAGGAGCAGCCCAGGATGAAGAGCTGAGCTAGGGCTTTAATTGTCAGGGTCCTGTAAAAACCAAGAGGCAAAGATGAGATTCATGTTTCATGTTTATCTTAGACTCAACTCAACACGTCTTATTCCCATTTGGTTCTTGTCCTTTGTTCTCACAGAGGGCCAAAATGACATTACTATGTTAGAATCAAAGTACAAGATGTCCAACTATGGCTGATCAGATCTGAGTTTAGAAAACTTTACCACAGAGTAGGCACAAATCATCTATAATTTCTTATCAAATGAGATGCTTTTTATAAAAAACACTTAGTACAATGCCTGGCATATAATAGGTCCTATACAATTTTTTTTCCTTCTTTCCTTTCTTCCCTATTTCTTTTTGAACTCTCTTATTTAAGGCTGCCTTTGCAGGTATAAAAATCCAAAGCTTTACTACTATTAAAGAGACATTTGGAGAAATGAATTAATGGTTAAAACAGAATTGAATGTTCTGGTACTTAACTTTATGGAGAGCATATTAAATATGTATTTTAAATTGTTATTATAGTATAGCTAATGCTACCTATTCTTGTACAATAGACAAGTTTCTTAAAAAGTAGTATATGAAACTATGGACTTCTGATATGTATAGCTATTTACAAAAGAACTATATCTTGTTCTCTGTATATTGAAATGTTCATTTTTAGTTATTGCAAAGTTCATGATAAAAAAGAAAATTTAATTTAAAAATATTTTTCTAAACAAAGTCATATGAGATAAGTATTTATAAGTGAATCATATTTTCCTATGAAATTTTCAATGAGGAAGTGAACATAGTGGTCATCTAGTACTACTTATATTGGAGCAAATGTTCCCTCTCTAAAGTGCTAAAACAAATTTCCTATTATGGGAAACTCATTACTTTCTTTCTTTCTTTTTTTACTGTTATAATATTTTTTCCTTTTTAAATAATTCATTAATTTTATAATTATAATTTTTTGACAGTACATATGCATGAGTAATTTTTTTTTTTTACAACATTATCCCTTGTATTCACTTTTCCAAATTTTCCCCTCCCTCCCTCCCTCTACTCCCTCCCCTAGATAACAGGCAATCCTATACATCTTAAATGTGTTACAGTATAACCTAGATACAATATATGTGTGTAAATCCAATTTTCTTGTTGCACGTTAAGAATTGGATTCTGAAGGTATAAGTAACCTGGGTAGAAAAACAATAGTGTAGATTTTACACTCCTTTCCCAGTGTTCCTTCTCTGGATGTAGCTGTCTCTGTCCATCACTGATCAACTGGAATTGAATTAGATCTTCTTTATGTTGAAGATATACACTTCTATCAGAATATATCCTCATACAGTATTGTTGTTGAAGTGTATAGTGATCTTTTGGTTCTGCTCATTTCACTCAGCATCAGTTCATGTAAGTCTCTCCAAATCTCTTGAATTCATCCTGCTGGTTATTTCTTACAGAGCAATAATATTCCATAACATTCATATACCATAATTTACCCAACCATTCTCCAATTGATGGACATCCATTCATCTTCCAGCTTCTAGCCACTATGAAAAGGGCTGCCACAAACATTTTGGCGCATACAGGTCCCTTTCCCTTCTTTAGTATTTCCTTGGGATATAAACCCAGTAGTAGCACTGCTGGATCAAAGGGTATGCACAGTTTGATAACTTTTTATGCATAGTTCCAAATTGCTCTCCAGAAAGGTTGGATTCTTTCACAACTCCACAAACAATGCATCAGTGTCCCAGTTTTCCCACATCCCCTCCAACATTCATCGTTATCTTTTCCTGTCATTTTAGTTAATCTGACAGGTGTGTAGTGGTGTCTCAGAGTTGTCTTAATTTGCATTTCTCTGATCAGTAATGATTTGGAACACTCTTTCATATGAGCGGATATAGAAACTCATTACTTTCTAAGAGAGCCCGTTACACTATTCCCATTGTCTCCTATACAATGTTGATTGATTTCCACCTGGCAATATCAGCTTTCCTTCGAGGGCTTAATGAAAATTCTAGATCAGAATGCAAAAAGGGAGTTGTTGAGAGATGCCATTTGGTTTAGTGGACAGACAACTGGACTTGAAGTCAAGAAACCTGTGTACAAGTCCTATCCCTGCCACTTATATGGCTAGGGAACCATGGACAAGTCATTTATTCTTCTCAAAAAGGGATGATAATATCTATTGAGGTATACCTTGAAGAACAGTAGTTAGAAAAATGCTTTTTAAACTTTAAAATATCTATAAATGGGAACCATCTTTCTCCTCATTTGCTTCTTTCTTCTCCTCTTCCTTTTCATTAGTTTTATTTTATTATCCAATAGAAATATTCTGTAGAAATGTCACTCAGCACACAGAGTTCACAGAGCATCAGTATTGGAAGGGATCTCAGAGGGAAGATTAGAGCGATATTGCCTTCTACAAATTATCCAGAGTTCCCTGGACTTTTAAGATAAGGAAGGGGCTGAGCAGCTTACCTCGTGTTTTGGATGGTGGACACTTCTTTGTTGAGTGATGAAAGTCTGTCTCTCAAAATCCATAGGGTTGTAAAATAAAAAGATAAGTTGATCTGTAGGAATAGTAAAAAATGCTTGAACCAAACTCTGGGATCAATATTTACAATCAACATGGTTATAACTATCCAACCAATAGATCTAGGATTTCATTCAGGCTTGGATGAATGAGGGGCCCTCTGAGATTTGGTGCATCTGCCAAGGGAGGGCTGATCTGAGGCTCAGAATGAATCTCCAGTCTTGAAAGGACCTTCCAACTGGCAGGCAGGATAAAAAGGGACTGCATTGGGGGAAGGGGGTCATGAAGAATGGTGGAGTGGAGGATGGATATTGAATCATTTCCTGCACAAAATGAATCACCCTGGACCACTCTCAGTTTGAGCCCCTGGTGGCTTTCATGCTAGAAAGGAAATTCTGAAGCCAGAATTTCAGAGCCAGGAGGGCTGCAGCAGAATTGGAAGCCTACAGACTAGGTGATCAATTGAGAATTCTGGGTCAGGGTCGCTTGGTGGGAAAAACATTGACTTTAAAGTCAGAGAACTGAGTTTGAATGTCAATCCTGCTCCTTATTAGTTGTGTGACCTTGTTAGTTCCCTTCTCTGGGTCTCAGTTTTCTTCTCTGTAAGGTGAGAGCAGTGGTTTCAATGATCACTATGGGTTCTTGAACTCTTGGTTGCTCTCTTACTACTATGCTTTCTTATAAGGCTGACCCTATCTCCTAGCCATCTGTTCAAGAGTGAGAAGCTGAAAAGGAGGGATGGGGATGATCCTGAGCACCTGAGTTCATTGAATAAATCCAAGTACAGGAAGAATCCAGTCCAGGTATTACTTGAGATCTACTTTCTTTAAGAGTGAGCAGTTCAAAGCATTAGCTCACCCTTTTCTCTGACAATGATGAAAGACATGCTTGAGATAAATTGAAAGTATCTTGCTGGACAATTCGTGTAATTGGAACAAGGTGTCACAAATTATGCAATTTATGACTTTGTTAAGTTGTTTGTTACTGCTAATTGCTATAATTTATGACTTTGTTAGATAAGTAAATTGTTACTACTAATTGCTCCAATTTGCAACTGTTAGATAAGCAAATTATTACTGCTAGTTACTATTTACAATCTGAATGTTGGAAATATATCTACCTATAATCTTGGAATGTACACTAAGTAGCCTGAAAAGTTTAGTGTTATTGCAGTATTAGCTTAGAGAGTATATAAACCCTGGCTCTCAGATCAATAAACAAACTGCTTGACAGGATCCCACATGAGTTGTGTGTTTTATGTCCACACTCATCCTATTCAACTCTAACAGCTGGCCTCTGAACAGGGACTTGAATGCCCTGGGAAAGGAGAGTGACTTCTTGGTGAGCTCAAAGGATTAAGGTAAGAGGTGAAAGTAGTTTATCATAAAGCTAACATGAGCATTAATCACATATAAAATTTAGTTTTAGCCCATTGGTATCAATATTGTGCTCATGTTGAATTGGAATAGGGCAAAATTGATCAGGTGGCAGGGACAGAGGGACATCCTATACAGAAATTATGTAAGGACAAATGAGATCTTTGCTGACTTTGCCAGTCACTTAACATGGCAATTCATCATTCTATCAGTGATGGGGAGGCAGCTCAAATTTTATTGGGTCAACTTGCCCTTGAAAATGGTAACAAACCTTGGATTTTATGTCCAAAATGCCAGAAGGACTGACATTGGGCTTCTGAATGTTCTCAGAATGATAGTGAAGATAATCTGATATCAGGAAATTATTCCAGGGGCCATCTCCTGCCCAAACAATGGGAGCTGCACTTTCCCTTATTCCCTCTCATTCCCCTTATTGCCTGCAAACAATACCTTAAATCCAATTTATTGGCAGTATAGGATTTCATGCATGCTACCCCAGGAAGTGCTGACCTTGATTTGTCCTCTTCGGTGTTACACTGAATTACTGAAAAGATGGGACTATGTTCTCTCTCAATGGGAGTCTGGGGATCTCTTCCTTCTATTGCATTAGTTCTTATTTTAGGATTTAGTTCACAATCATTGCTAGGGATTATGGCTGGTCTAGAGTAGTGGATTCTGATTCTTTAGGGGAAATATGTATTCTTTGCTATGCAGCACCTCACCAGGATATTCTTATAAGAAATGGGGAAAGGATAGCAAGGTACCTTACAAAAGAGTAGGAAAAGAATATGGAAAAATTTGGGCTAGTGAAAGAGGCATTCTGGATACAACCTATAACCTATTCTAGGCCAATTTTAAAATAGAAATTAGAAGGGTTAGAAATAGAGGTTAAATAAAAAGTTAAATAGAAATTAGAAGGAATAATTTAGTTACTAATGATTATCAAAATTATTGGGGGCTTTTAATCGGATAAGATTTGAATCTGGGAACACATGAATTGACAAAATTATATGAAATTCAATAAATTCAAAAAGAAGTCTGACTAAGAAAGCTGAGAGTCAGCTGCAGGAAGTAGATGTTATTTCCAGATGCTACTAATAAACATTTAACCTCTTTGTATCTTCCAACTGTTACTAAATATTTTTTAATACCCCATTTGAATCAACACAGCAGAATGAGTTATATGCAATTATTACTTCACTTATACTGTTCAAAAATATTACTTATTATTATTTATATTTCTTCAGATAGCAAATATGCTGGTTAATAATATAGAAACAGTCCCTGTCCTGGACCCCCTACTGGTTAAATGAGATTCCTTTAACATTGCTTCTGTTTAAAAGAATGGTTTATGTTTACACAATGTTAATAACTGAATAGTGTTACATGCACTCCTGGCAGCTACAATTACTAGTCTATCTTAGGCCCATGATTTCTTGAATCTATAGTTTAATAACTGGTAACAGGCTCAAGAACAGCCTTTATTATACCTACTCATTGAATTTACCAAGAATCAAAAAAAATTTACCAAGAATCTATAAGCTTGTTTAATGATTAACCATTTGCACCAGGATGAGTTTAAACATATAAAATGTGTTAAAATCTCCTGTGTGTTTTAAGTCCTGGTAAACTTTTAAAAATATCTAGCCCTAAGCTGTGATTTCTAGAATTTGCTATTAGACATAAAATCTCTTGGGACTGTTACTGATATTCTTTTGAGTTTTGAATTTGATTTCCTGATCATTAGGTCAATAACCCATCATTTGAGAGAAATGTCATGTTATTCAAGGGATGCCTTCCTGAATTATCACAGGTGTACATCTTATCTGGGCAAGAACTGAGAAGACAACTTTAGTCTCTGCTCATAGTTGGATACTTCTGACTCAGTTTTCCTGATCTGTTTTTTTTTTTCCATCTTATCATTCCTGAGTCTAGCTATAAGGTGGAACTGTTACAACTGGTTGTCAAATTTAGCTAAGGATACTTTATCTTGTCATGTCAGCTCCTAGGCTGAAGCCTGGGAATATGTAGTCATTATGATGAGGTATAGCCAAATGATGAGGTCTAGATAAGGATTACCTAAATAAAATTAGGATTAATTGAGGTCTAGTGGCAGGTTTGGGGTACAGGGAGTCAAATGGAGCTCCCCTGAAACCCCTTTGGATTTGGTGCAAGGATACAAAGTTAAATGAGTTCTAATGGCAGCACGAGAGTCCCCTGTAAATGAATTTATAGGCCCGAAAACCTAGATTGATTAAAAAAAGGTTTATTGTACGGTTTGGAAGTAAGGTTGAAGTCTGGTTGGTAAAAAGAGTTAGATAGAGAAAGAAATACACCAAAAGTGGAGGACAGAGAGTCCGTGATGCTTGCATGTTTCCACCCTCTGCCAAGAGATGATTCCAGCTTGGCTCTTTTATTTGCTTGAAGGGGCCTATGGGTGGAGTCCCAGGTTGATTCCTCAAAGGCCAGAACCCACCAGGTAGGGGGTTGGGAAACCTGAGCAGATCATTAGCATGGGGGTTGGGTAAAGCTCAAATTAGTTCAGATACGGATCTCTCCCCTTGGAATACAAAAGGGTGGTTTTGACCAGATCTTGTAAATCAAAGGTCAGTCCCAAAGGGGATTGGGGATCAGAAAAGGAATCTTAAAGGGGACACCACCCGTATCAATTATATCCTAAATAATTAGTTGAATGTATATTTGACCTAGTCAGCTGTCTGTTACTAGATACTTATGTCTGTATGAAATAAAGTCCTTAAAGTTTTCCAAAATAATATAAGAACAATTAACATGATTATCTGTGAGAAGTAACTGTTATTTTATTGTTTATTGAAACTAAAGTGTCCTGGGCCACAAATATATTTCTTTACATAAAAAGTTGCTAGCCAGTCTATATTGCCCTTTCTACATTTTATAGCAATCCACATAGGCTCGGATTATCCTAACCTCTATTTGTTACATTTGTTTTTTATTCTAGATTTTGGTCACTTATAGCTGCATTGAAGTTATTGCTTCAAGGAGCTGAATCAATCATTAGATGCTTCAATCAGTTCCAGCTTACAACCATCTCCAAAAAAAGAGCTTGTAGATGATTCAGCTCTATACTCATTGTCAGCAGGGTGTATTTTCAGAAGATGAGATCATTGCCCCTGCCCCCAGAGGACTTTGGGTCCCATTGGTTTGGGGAGAACTACAACTGGTTGGTTAATGGACACCAAATTATCCTGTGTCTAGAATGGGTCCCCCGTTACAATGATTTTGGGACTTGAAATGAGACAAATTTTCATATATCAGATATGTAATTCCATGATTATTTTAGGGTCTTCAGAAATATACTATACAGGTATGTTTAAATATCCACAGATGTTTCTACATAAAGATACTATTTTAAGAAATAGTACTGGAATAAAAATCATGAATGTACCAGAAGGATGTATTGTAAAATATTTCAATTGTGCTTTATCCCAATGTCTTGCTTCCAATTCATTGCCTATGGTTCTTATTATTAGAAACCCATTTTATGTGATGGTGCCTATTAAGATCAATTATAATTGGTAAAGACAGCAGGTGAACAGGTTAGGATAACATCAAAAGAAAATTAGAAAACAATAGAAGTAGGAAAAGGAGATTTGTTGGATTATTCATTGCTGGAGTTCTAGCAGCTATAAGGATTAATACTTCACTTGCATTTCAGTTACAATTCTAACAGAATCTGTTCAGATTGCCCATTTCACAGATCAATTAGCAAAAACTTTATCACAAGCTCTTAAAGAACAAATTAATATAGATAATGAGTTAAAACAACTAAACTTAATGGAACAATCATTAATTTGGTTAAGGAATCAATTTGGAAGCTTGATTACAACTAGTTTGCGATTATAGATTTACTAATGTATGTCTAACTCCATATAAATGGGAAAATGAAAGCACCAATGTGACATTAAGTCAAATAATAAACAGAATAAATTGAGCTATACATAATTCCAACCTTACTTGGGATATAGCTCAGTTAGGTACTTTAGTGAATAAATTGACAAAAAGTACTGCCCCCAGAATTGATCCTGATAGCACGGCAAACCAAATATTTAAGTGGTGTCAAAATATAATTCCTCTTAACAATCTAAATTCTATGATTTTGCATTTTGTTACCCTTGCATGTGTTCTTCTTACACTTATTGGCTTAGCCACTTGTGCTTAGCCAGTATGTTTCTTAATCATTGTCATCTATGGGAAGTGAAGTTCATAAATTTCAGCTTATAAATAAAAAAGGGGATGATGTAGAGGACCACTCTTGAACAAGTCCATGTATAGGAAGAGTCCAGTCCAAGTATTACTTGAGACCTGCTCTCTCTAAGGGCATGTAGATTGGCTCACCATCTTTTCTGACAATAATGAAAAACATGCTTGAGATAAATTTAAGGTATCTTTGTGGACAATGCATATAGTTGGAACAAGGCATCACAAACTATGCAATTTATGAGTTTCTTAGATAACTAGTTATTGCAAATTGCTCTAATTTGTGGCTCTGTTAGATAAGCAGGTTATTATTGCAAGTTACTGTTTAATGTTTAACTGGAATGTTGAAAATGATATCTACCTATAATCTTGGAATGTGCACTAAGTAGCCTGAAAAAGTTTAGTATTATTGCAATATTAGTTTAGAAAGTATATAAATCCTGACTCTCAGATCAATAAACCAGCTGCTTGACAGGATCTCACCTGGCTCATGTGTTTCATGTCCAGACTCATCCAATTCATTGGAGCTGGACTCCAATAGGTTTAACCAAATGTTTGAAAGCAACAGCCCTCTTTCTGATGTCCACTGTCCCTATCCTCTAGTCTTTGCAGTCTTGTAGAGGTCCCAACCTATTCCTTTTTCTGTTTGGTGGAGGAAGGAGAATGAGGGGCAAGAGTTTGAAGAAGGGAGAGGGAGATAGTAATGGTGATAGTGACAAAGGAAATGGATGGGAAAGGAAGGATAGAAGCTAGCATGCCCCAGATTCTATACCCTCAAGCCCCACTTCAAATTGGAATGACCTTCTAGTCAACATCTAGAAAAAGAGTTGAAAACTCCACAAATAGAAGCTGGGATCCTGGCTCCCAGTCCCCCCCACCCATCCCATCTGGTAGATTTTTCCTCTCAGTGGGCAGAAAGCCTACTCCATTCCTCCCCCTGCCCCCCACTGTGCCCTGGACTTACTAAAGCCTCATGGATTGTTCTGCTCTATGCTTATCTCTACCTCCAAGGCATGATGTATGGAGCCCAAGAATCATTTTGAAGGTTTATTAGGAAAAAATGTCACTTTACATGCTCACTGATCTCAATCTCTCTCTCTCTCTCTCTCTCTCTCTCTCTCTCTCTCTCTCTCTCTCTCTCTCTCTTTTTCTCTTTCTCTCTCTCTCTCTCTGTCTCTCTGTTTCTGTCTCTCTGTCTCTGTCATCTCTCTCATATCTTTTTTTCCTGAGAATCTTTTTTTTTGAGGCTGGGGTTAAGTGACTTGCCCAGGGTCATACAGCTAGGAAGTGTTAAGTGCCTGAGACCAGATTTGAACTAGGGTCCTCCTGAATTCAAGGCTGGTGCTCTATCCACTGACCCACCTAGCTGCCCCTTTCCTGCGAATCTTAAAGCACTTTACAAATTCATACCTTCTAAGAGAAAAGCAGCATAGTGTGATGGAGACAGAATTATTTTAGCTCTTGGAAGATCCGAGTTCTAGCCCCAAGTCTATTCCTAACTACCTGTGTGACCTGATTCTGATCCCAGCATCACTGAAATTTTTTGTTTGTAAGGGATTGCAGGAGATATCTGTTCTGCATACTTGTAATCCCTGCTACCAAAGAGATTAAGGTAATTCAGAAGTTCTGAGCTATAGTAGGCCTAAAACTGATCAAGTGTCCACACTAAGACTGACACAAAGATGACAGGCCTCCAGGTTTCCTAAGGAGTGATGAACCTTCCCAGGTCAGAAAATAGAGATCATATTAACTTTCTTTTTTTTTTTTTTCTTTTTTTGGTAAAGGTCTTTTTTTTTTAAAAAAATTAAATTAATTTTATAATTATAACATTTTTTGACAGTACATAAGCATAGGTAATTTTTTACAACATTATCCCTGGTATTCCCTTCTGTTCCGAATTTTCTCCTTCTTCCCTCCATCCCCTCCCCTAGATGGCAGGCATTCCCATATGTTATAGTATATCCTAGGTACAATATATGTGTGCAGAACCAAATTTTGTTGTTGTTGTTGTTGTTGCAAAGGAAGAATTGGATTCTGAAGGTAAAAATAACCTGGGGAGAAAAACAAAAATGCTAACAGTTTACACTCATTTCCCAGTGTTTCTTCTCTGGGTGTAGCTGATTCTGTCTATCATTGATCAATTGGAATTGGATTAGCTCTTCTCTATGTTGAAGATATCCACCTCTATCACAATACATCCTCATATAGTATTGTTGTTGAAGTGTATAGATCATATTAACTTTCTGAGTTTCAATCTCTTCTTCTAAAAAATGAGGGAGTTGGACAAGATTATTTCTGTGATCATTTGAAATTCAAAAATCCTATGATTTAGAAATTTATTTCTGAGATAACTGAATTTAGAATTAGAAAGGACATTATATATCATGAGATATATAATTTTATAGATGAGGAAACTGAATTTCAAAAAGGTAGAGTGATCTTCCAACTAAGATTGCAGAGGCATTAATTGACAAAGGTAGAATGTGAATCCTATTTCTCTTAATCTAAATCCAATTTTCCAGTTGTAAAATTTATGAGTCTTTGATTTCCATTTAGCTTAAGTTTGGTATTTCTGAAATATCAAACTGAATTGGTATCCTAGAATCCAGTCCCATAATAATCAAGTTTTTATCTAAGATACTGGAAGAGTTGGGTTCTCTCTCTCTTTCTCCCTTCTCTTTCTTTCTCTCTTTTTTCTCAGTCTAGAGAGACATTTTGTTTTATTATTTTTTAAATGTGTGTGATTACTGAAATGGGCACTGATAAAAAAAGTATTTTGAAGTATGTTACAAGAAAGTATTAATTATCAGATCACTTACAGAATATGAGCATGTTAACACTAGAAGAACCATTAAAGATCATTTAGTTCAAGTTCCTCATTGTGAAAATGAGAAATGAAACCCAGTGAGGTAAATCGGATTACCCATACTAACACAGTAAATTAGTGTGGGGTTTAGAACCCTGGTCTCCTTCTGTGATTATTTCCTTGTTTCATACTTAGCCTATAACTTCTTGTTTCATACTTAGCCTATAACTCCTCAAATAGTTTACCCTCATGAATAGATTAAGAGTGTTTCTTCTCCCAAGGCCTTCTTTATATTGCTAATTTGCTGAGCAAATTATCTTTTCCTATATAGCATTTAATTCCAGTTAATTATCACTAATTTTTGGTTAAGGGTCCAAGTGAATTTATTTGTGTCCTATATCTAGTATATACTTCTTCTCAGAAAGTTTTGTTTCTCCCAAATTTTAAATTTCAACTCACTTTGAAACCGTTCTTTCTTTTTAAAATTTTATTTATCTATTTATTTTTAACACACACGCACACGTGCACACACACATTGCTTTATGAATCATGTTGGGAGAGAAAAATCAGAGCAAACATGAAAAACTATAGAGAGATAAAAAACAGAAAAAAGAAGTGAACATAGCATGTGCTGGTTTACATTTAGTCTCCTTAGTTCTTTTTCTGGATGCAAATGGCATTTTCCATCCAAAGTCTAGGGAGATTGCTTTAAATCATTGAACCACTGAGAAAAACCTAGTCTCTCATAGGTGATCATTGCACATTCTTGCTTTTATTGTGTAGAATGTATTCCTGGTTGTGCTGGTTTTGATCAATATCAGTTCATGTAAATCTTTCCAGGCCTTTCTAAAAGTCAGCTTGTTCATCACTATTTTATAGAACAATAATATTCTATTCACATTCTGTTCATATATCACAACTTGTTTAGCCATTCCCCAATTGATGAGTATCTACTCATTTTCCACTTCTGTGCTACCATAAAAAGAGCTGCTATAAAACATTTCTGCACATGTGGGTTCTTTTCCCTCTAGTATTATTTTCCTTGCGATACCAATTCAGTAATGGAATTGCTGGGTCAAAGGGTATGCACAGTTTTATGGCCCTTTGGGCATAGTTCTAGATTGCTCTCCAGAATGGTTGGATCATTTCACAACTCCACCAATTAGTTTCCCGATTTCCCCATATCCTCTCCAACATTTATCATTATTTTTTTTCCTGTCACATTAGCCAATCTGGGAAGTATGAAGATGTACTTCAGATGTTTTAATGTGCATTTCTCTAATCAATAGTGATTTAGAGAATTTTTTCATATAATGATAGATGACTTTAATTTCATTATTGGAAAATTGTCTATTCATATTCTTTGACCATTTTTCAATAAGGGAATGACTTTTGTTCTTATAAATTTGACACATTTATTTATTTATTCTTTATTTATTTCATAGTGTTTTCTAGTTCTTCTTTGGTTATAAATTCCTCTCTTCTCCAAAGATCTGATAGGTAAATTGTCACAGAGATCTCTTTTATGGGATATTGTAATCTCCAGAAAATTCCAGACCCTATTTTTTCCCCAATAGTTTTACCCTCCTCTTCTATCAAATTTGTATGTGTATAAATGTATGTATTTTTGTGTTACTAAAGTATAATATACACTCTGATTTAATTTTTTCTCCTTCCCCTTCCTCTTCTCTTGACAATGTGACAAAAATAGAGAAATATCCAAAAGTAAAGGATCGGAAGCAAGGAGAAATGTCAAAGACAGAGAGAATTTTCAATTTAATTTCTTCTTCATTATAGTTATACATTGATTGTGATACCTGCTTTCCCCTCTTTACTTACCTAGAAGAAATAGTGGACATCTGATTCCCATGATGCTGAAGTAATCATACCCAGCAGACTAGCCACTTTATCGTGTGCTTTATTTCAGGTCTTTTAAATCTCACGGAACTTGATGTCTTCTGAGCCAAATGCTTTAGAAAGAATAAGCAAGAAATGTAGCTGGTTGATGCATTTCTATCTTCCCCTTACTTGATAAGCAATTTTGTAATCACGGATGTAATCCTACAATTTGGTTGCTATTTTTTGATAAGACTTCCTGAGTTGTGACCTATTTCCTGATCGCTGATAAAAGAAGCTGTGCTAAAGCATCGTTTTGAGACACAAATTGAGGAAGTGATAGTTCTTTGTAGCTCTTTAGTGGGACTCCTTGTAGCTCTGTGTTTTCTCTATGGTGGTGCTGTCATGATTAGGGTACAATGAATCCCTAAGTAATACCCTAGTGAAGATGGTCTTTTTCTACTTTTGATCCATCTAGGCAAGATATATGAGGTTCTTGTATTGGTGTTTGGTCCTTTATGAATTAAAAAAAAATACTTGTCTGCTAAAATGACTATGTAAAAGTTTGCCCTGTTTGTATATACATATTAATAAAGAGTTTTATTTTTCTTGCCTTCTCAATGATTGAATGAGGCAGAGGGAAAGAATATGGAACTGAAAATAATACTGAATTAAATTGGAAAAAAAAAAGATTTTCTGCTAATCTTTCAGATAGATACAAGATTCAATAAGAAGAGGAAAAAACTATCACAAGAATCTTGGTGTAATTTAACACTAAATTGCCAACCCTTCAGAAAGGTTGAGGGGTTGAGGTTTGCCTTTGAGGGCACAAAACTCCATCTTGAGGTAATAAATAAAAGAAACTATTTTTCCACTTAGCTTGTTTTTCTATTAGTTGCAAGCTATCTTATCTACTCTAATATAGTAACATTCTTGTATAAAATTCTAGACCTGAGTATTTTTTTTTCTGAAGCAATTGAGGTTAAGTGACTTGCCCAGAGTCACACAGGTGAGAAGTGTTAAACCTGAATATTTCTTAAAAGAAGTGCTAAGACATATGGTGATGTTTTTTCCTCCTGCTTTGAAGCTAACATAATTATTTTGAGATTGTGATTGCCAATCACCTTCCTGTTCTATAAGATAACGAGAAAAGGAGACAGTATTTAACATCTTCTTTACTTTTCTAAGATAATCACTAGAGGGAAAGAAAATTTACTTTCACTGGAAAAACTGAAATTATGCTCCTTCGTAAGAATTCAAAAGGTAGCATTTGTTGAAATACATGCATGTGTGACCCTAAGTTTTAGGGGTCATTTATGTTATTGTTGTAATATGGGTGAACTTAGCTCCAAGAACATTTTTTTCCTGTGATGTTTGTTGGACAATGTTATCCCCTTTCCTTACCATCAACAAGGAAAAAGCAACCCAACCCAAACTTGTGTAACTTATTGTTTGACAGTAACATGCAATAGGTGTCTAAGGTCAGATTTGAACTGAGTCTTTCTGACAGTAGGCCAGGCAGTCATATCTACTGCACTACTCAGCTGCCCATGCCAAGTAATAGCCTTCTATTTTCACTCTTAATTAATTCTTATTAATGAGAGGCTGATTTTTATTGTTTCCATAATGCTAAATTTATAATCCCAAAATGATCTGACCAATGCCCCCTTAGTTTAATGCTCCAAGACAAATTAGTTTCCTACCCTAACTATACTCTTACACATGAAACAGTAATTCTTTCAAATCAAGGACAATTACCACCAGCAATGTGGCTAAAAAGCTTTTTAACCCGCATAGAGGTAGAGAAATGCATGTTTGTAGAGCACTTGTCTTCACATATGATCTCATTTGGTCCTCATCAAGTAGGTAGCCAAAGCTCTCTTATCTCTATTTTATGGATGAGAAAACTGAGGTCCAAACACCAGAAGTCATTTGTCTAAACTCACATTGGTGGTGAATGGTAATATTATTTTAAACTATAGTCTTTCTGATTTCAAATCTAGTGCTATTTCCTCTCTCTACCATGTGCTTTCCCCAATATTGAAGGATAATGAAACTAAATTGATTTAAGTAACATATCTCCAGTTTTATGGATGCCATAAGAACAGTAAAAGAGAAATGGCTTCAACTGTACACAGTGTCATAGCCTTCATCAGACCAGAATATACTGTGCAAGTAAACTCAAAGGGACTTTGCATTTTCACCCTTCTTCTGGAAGGAGAAAGCATGAGATGTGAAACACTGTTACTGAAAATGAGGAAGTAACAGATTAGGTAACAATGAGCCAATTCGGTAACTTCATGGTTTCAGATGGGGCTAGAAAAGAAAGGGTTTATAGGTTAAGAGCCTTCTAGGAAATATTGTGTTCCATCCTTTCTTAACCTCTCGACATTGATAGTGCTGAAGACTCAGCTGTTGAAGAACAAATTCTCCCTCTCCACCTTCAGTTTTATTCCCACTCTCTCTCTCCCTCAACCCTACTCCACCCTGTCTTTTATATCTACACATCTCTTCTGTTGGACTTTCTGAAATATCTGCTCCATAAATAACAAATTTTATTTGAAAATATATTATTTTACATTTATTTATATCATATATTTTATTTATAGTATTGAATTATATTATATTTATAATCCAACCTCTCCTTCTTTTACTCATTGTATCTTCTGGTACATACTGGCCAACCTTTCTAGTAACCATAGTTTCTCTCACACTCCCAATTCACTGGTTCCAATGGATACAGAATTCTCCTTGCTCCCTATTGCCAGTTCTATATTCTATCATCATCATTTAGACACCTCTTCTTTGCATCCGTAAATCAACCTGGATCCTGGAGACTGTTAATCACCAATCTTTAGTACATTCTTTTTCCTTTCTTGATGAGTTTACTATCTTGCCCATTACACCCCTGTCTAATCCACCTCCTGACCACATAGTAAGGTACATCAATATACCTGCTGATCTTCTTTTAAATGTCCTAACACTCTTAATTCCTTAATCTACTTAACTCCCATGAACTTTCCTTCCATTCTCCCTCAGGTAGATATAAAAATGGTAATGTCCTTGATCTTATCATCATCCATAAATACTAAATTTTCATTTTCAAGAATTCTAAATTTCCCTTATCCTACCATAATATTTAACAATTCTATCTCTTATTCTTTATTGTTCTTAAGCTTACTCGGCATTCTCACCATGACCTCCAATTTCTCTTCCTCTCAGTACTTTCCCAGACCATCACACCCACTATAATTATATTCTCCTCTCTTATAAATTGCTACCTCTTGGGGAAGTAGCTGAACTTCCCACTAGGTTGCACTTCCAAATTCCTTGCCCTTCTCCATTTTGCCCAGTTTACCTTGCTAAATCCCATCCTAGATAGCTCCCACTAGCCATTTCTTTTATTCCTATTTATTTGCTGCTAAATAGAGCTGGAAGAAGTCACAAAACCATTATTTCCTGGATCCATAACAAATTTGTATTATCTAATCTTGACCGAATCTTCACTGAATCAAGGTAATCCCATTCCTCAATAATCACTTCTCTATTTTATTCACCACAGTGGCTGTTCCAAGTATTATCTGTCTACTCTCTTCAAATCTCTCATAGCACTGCCTCTCCCACCCTCTCATTTAAGAAACTCATTTTATATTTCACACACACAAACATAAAAAAATGAGGCCATTCACCAAGAGTTTTTTTTTTTAATCTCCTTTCCTCATCATATCTTCTACCCCCTGATATTATTTGTCTTTATCTCCTCCTTCAGTTTAGTCTTACATAAAGAAGTTTTTCTTTTCTTTGACAAGGTCAATGCTACTCTGCCATTTAATCCTTACAAAAAGATCTCATTTGACCTTATTATCTCCATCAGCTATAATGCCATCTTTACATCTCATTGAAATTCTTCAAAACTGTCATGTACAACTGCATTTATTTTCTCTCACTTGTTTCTAAATTTTCTACAACCCAGAGTCTAGCTTCATCTTTGAAACTATGCTAATTACCTCTTAATTGCCAAATAGAAAAGGTTCCTCTCAGCCTCATACCCTCTCCATCATTTCGATGTCACATTTGATACTGGCCATTTTACATTACTTACCCAAGGCAAGTTGGCACATAATAAGGATGTGTGCACCTTGCAGACATACATATGCACAAAGAACTTCATTTGGATATTGTACTTCTCTTAATGCAATATAGGATTGCATTTGCTTTCTTTCAACTTATCCAAGTTCAATCAAATCTCCCTTGCAATTAACTTCTTAGAAAGTTTTGCTCTCTAAATATAATCTGACTTTTCACCTCAGAAATACATCGCTTAATATTTCAATTTCATATTTTTTTTTGTTTCAGTTATATATTTTAAATTTGTGTTTTCAAGTGTGAAAATTCAGTCTCCCAATGGATAGTTGTAACACACCAGTAGTTTATATTTTTGAAGAATTGCCTAGGGTCCTAAAACTGTTAAAGTGATTTTCCTAAAATGCAGATCTGATCATATCACTTCATTTTCTAATTAATAAACTGAAATAGCTCCCTCTTGCTTCCAGAAGAGAATATAAAACTTCCCTATTTAGCCTTCAAAGCCTTTCATGAGGTGTCAGATATTTATACAATTCTAGTCACTTATGGGTTCCTTCAAGTAGTTACATTGCAACCATTGAGCACATAAGAGTGAAATTCTGATTCTTTATGATTGTTTTGAATTCATGAAATATTTCTTAGTGAGTCTCCAATTTTTATATATGTCTTAGTTTCTTATATCCTGGAGAAAAATTTGTGTATCTTACTTGTTCTCAAGGTTTGGGCCTCCTTTTTTTTTTTTTTTTTTCCTTTTTTTATCCTAATGTTGAAAAAGCTGGAAAACAGTTATGATTTGGAAGGAAAAAATGATGCTTCCTCTGCCTGAAAGAATTATCCTGCCCATCCCATCATAAGACACTGAGGGATCAAAAGGAAAAGAATTAACTCTTGTTCATAACTAATTCAGGAAGTTCTGCCCCTTGGTGTATGCTTAAAGAACTGGGAACTTGTTTCAGAAACATGCTTCATGTAGGTAATTCTTTTTGTGTAGAGTTTCTTTTAGAACCATAAATGTTATGTCACATTTTAATTACTTTTTACTATGTACATTAGACCAGTAATTATATGCCCTGGTCAATTCTTCAATTCCCCAGTGGAGGGAGCCCTTTTGGTGGATGAACTGACCCTTCTAGTAGATGAAGTAGGTCAGAGACAGGAAGATTTGGGCAAGGACTATCTGGTTTTCACTTAATTGATTCCCCAATAGTAGGGGGGACTAAGGAAGTGTACTATCTCTTGATGTATAAATCCTGCTATTTCCTTTTCTACTTCATTCCTTCCCTGTACAAATCATTCTAAGGTGGAATGAGTGAGTAAGAACAAATTATTTCAAGAGTCATGAAAGCAGCTGAAACAGGCTCAATGACTCCATCTTAGAGCTTGGTTAGACATTGAAGACCCCAAGACATCATCAATTGTTTTAACCTTGTTGCAATAATAACTGCACTGCAATGACTGGAAGAAAAAGTAAAACTAATGACTTCAGGCAATTCTACCTTACCTAAATCCAATTTGTGCTTGAATCAAAATAGGTCCCTCATACGATCCTCCTCTTAAATGTTGATATTGTGATTGTTTTTCCTTCATTTTTTAAGAGGACCAAGACATCAGGATAGTGATGTCATGACTTACAAATGAATTGGGCTTAAATGAGGGAGGGATGTACAAAATCACCAGTCTCACTTTTTCCTTCAGAGCCCCTTGAGTCCAGTTAAGATTTAGATCAGGACATTGGAGATGGCCCTCAAATGTTCATATGGACTTTTTGTTATGGATCTGTGATAGAGAATTTGAAGCTCATAATGGTCTGATCAGCCATAGTCAGATACATTGTACCTTGACTCTAGCATAATGATGCCATTTTGATCCTCTTAAAAAATGAAGAACAACTTAACATTCAACCAAATAATTCTAAGGCTTGTTTACTCCTCTTTTCCTGATTTTATAATTCTAAAATATTGTTATCTTAACAATATTATTCATTTGTTGCATATGCATAGCATTTCAACTACATTGAACATTAAATAGGCTTTTATTGGTCAGCCTGGTAACCTAATCACCATTGCTTGGTTTCTATATTTCTAATTTCAAGCAACCAAATTGGAAATGAAATTTGAGACTATAATACAGACATAAATTTATCGATCTTTGTAGTAGCTTTGAAATAACTAGGTAATATTAAAGAAATTGTTACTAATCAATTCTCTTCCAATATTATATTTAACGCTTTGTATATAATTGTTGGTTATGTTTGTTCACCTGAAGAAAACCTTATTGATTCCATCTAGCTTTAGAATTTGAATCTCATTTTTGACATTGAAAAAGTTTTCCACCTTTAAATATATAATATTATAGTACACATGAATATTAGTTAAAAATCCTTCATCTGGTATTGAAAAAAGTAGAGAAAAAAATTGAAGTTATTTATTATTGCCTGTGGTTGCAAAAATAGAGCATGATTTTAATGTTTTTAAATGTCACTTTCCTAAATATCCACCGGGTGGCAATACTTCCTTATAAAAGATGGCAGAGGAATTCACTACACTTGAGATCCCAACACTTTCCAGAATATAAAAATCCATGCAGGTAATAAAAAGTTGTTAATTGGTTAATTGATAGTGAAGTAAAAAGGAAATTTAAATTTGGTTATCAATGGAGAATACTCATTGAATTGAATTGCCTAGTAGACATTAATCCCAATGGGTTCAAAACTGAATGTCCCCAACTGCTCCCATCTTCTTCATTTACTTCCAGAGTTGGATGATGGAGTGTTGTGAGTGAAGAACAGCAAAGAGGCCAGGTACCACCATCTTCCCAGTCACCCAGGCTCCCAAACTCAGGGTCTTTCTCTATTCCTCACTCATTCCTTCTACACTTATATGAAATTTACTGCCCTTTATCTGGTAGCCATTAGTTTCAACTACCATGCTGCCAAGTCTTGTTGATTCTGTCTTGGCAGTATCTCTCATATACACTTTTTCTCTCTCCTGGCACTACCACCAGATCCTCTTCACTTTATGCTTGAACTACTGTAATAGACTGCTGATTGGTCTCCCTGACTCAAATCTCCTCTCATGAGTTTACCCTCACTCAACTATCAGACTAATTGTCCCACAGCACAGATCTGACCATGTCACCACCCTCCCTTAATTCAATAAATTCCATTGGTTTTCTACGATCTCTAAGATCAAATTGAAGTCTTCCATTTGGCTTTAAAAATCCTTTGTTGTCTGGTTCCTTCCTACCTTTCTAGTCTTCTTATACCTACTCCTCTCAATGTATTCTATAATCCAACTGGTTTCCTTGTGTTTCCTCACACAAAACCTTCTATCTCCCAACTCTGTATTAGCTCATCCCATGCCTAGATTGTTGTCCCTCCCCATTTCTTTCCTTTGGCTTCCTTTAAATCTCAGTTAAATCCCACTTTCTTTCTCATGATTTGCTTTCCCCTTTGCCTTCCATGCTAGAGATAATCTTCCATTTACATTTTATAAATTGTTTTGTAAATAGTTGACTCCACTTTGAATGGGAGCTCCTTAAGGACAGAGAGTAATTTTTGGCTTTTCTTTGTGTCTCTAGTGCTTGACACAGAATAAGTACTTAACAAATGCTTCTTGGGGCAACTAGCTGGTACAGTGTTGGATCTAGAATCAGGAAGACTTGCATTTAAATCTTGTCTTAGATTCTTACTAGCTATGTGTGCCTGTGTAAATCACTTAACTCTGTTTGTTGAGATTGTTCATTTGTAAAATGAAGGATATGGCAAACCATCCTAGGAATCTTTGCTAAGAAAAACCCCCAAAAGAGGCTGTGAAGAATAGAACACAACTGAAATGACTGAATAACAATAAAGCTTCTTGACTTACTTAAATATTTTTAGAACAGTAACAATAAAAATAAATAAGTAAGAGTTAGTATACCCTTTAAAGTTTTCAAAGTGCTTTGAAACATTATTTCATTTTATCCTCATAATGGTCCTAAGAGGTAGGTGCTATTATCCCCATTTTACAGAGGAAGAGACTGAATATTAGGGAGATTGAGTGACTTGTTCAGGGACATACAACTGTTTAATGTATGAGGCTGAAAAATTAAAGTACTTTGATAAAGATAATGAAGATGAGGACTATAAGAAGGAATAAAATCTAGTGGTCCTAGATTTTGGTCAATAACTAATTTAAAAAATATTTTTTATTTTAGCTTTTTATAAACAAAACATATTCATGGGTAATTTTTCAACATTGACCCTTGCAGAACCTTCTGTTCCAACTTTTCTCCTCCTTCCCCCCACTCCCACCCCTAAATGGTAGGTAGTCCCATACATGTTAAATATGTTGAAGTATATGTTAAATACAATATATGTATACCTATTTATACAGTTATCTTGTTGCAAAGAAAGATCGGATTTAGAAAGAAGATAAAAATAGGCTCAGAATAAAAAAACAAAAATGCAAGCAAACAGTAACAGAAAGAATGGAAATGTTATGTTATGGTCCATACTCATTTCCCAGTGTTCTTTCTCTGGGTGTAGTTGGTTCTGTTCATTACAGATCAATTGGAACTATTTGGATCCTTTCATTGTTGAAGAAAGCCACTTCCATCAGAATTGATCAACATATAATATTGGAATAACTAAATTTTATAGAAAGGCAATTAGATTATATTTTATGCCCTCAATTCTTTCCTTAGTTGTACTTTAGAAGAGCTGTTGATATTAGAGATGTAGAATAACTGAATATAACAAAACAAATGTAGCTAAAAGTTGAAGGGAAACAATACGTAAGGAAAAAAATGTTATTGCAAGTTCCTCTGAGAAGCATTTTATTTCTAATTTGTATAAGCAATGGCCTCAAATTTATAAGACTTAGTCCATTACTTATATAAATTGGAAATAAGATGTTTTCTGATACTTTAGGCATCATAGAAGCACCACCACCTTCAACTCCACTTCAAAGCAGCATCAAAAGAAGTGCCAAACCCCCATATCTCCAGAACAGCAGGAAGATTTCCCATGGGTAATCTCATGGATTGTGCAGCATAACACCAGACAAACGGTCAGAGTCTGCAGCCCCTATCACAAAAAGCTTGGGACCATACTATTTTACCATAGATTAAAATTGAATGTTGAATGTAATGAAATAGGCTGGAAAAGATGAGCACAAAAACAAACACAAAAGGAATTTGACTCTACAAAGGTAGCATGTGATAGGGAAATTCAAAAGAGGACAAAAATGTCATATATATATATATATGTATATATATATATGTATATGCAAAACCTTAAAGCAAAAGGTGAAATGGTAAATGGTTAATATGAATTAGAAGTTCTTCTTTGTCTCTATAGAGGCCCAGCACATAAGCTATCACATCTTCTGGGTGACTCCCATGACTAAAGAAAATATTTGCCCCTATAAAGAAACATATTTGAATGACAAACCAATTAAATCCTGAGAACCAAGGAATGAGGAGGCAGACTGTATGCCAGAAAAGATTGTGAGGCAAGAAGTTGGCCACCCTCAAATATTTTGTAGAAGCTCAGCCAAGTTTTTGCAAAACATGTTGACTATTAAAGGAGCCATGCATCACTTGGGCCTAGGCCAGACAAAGTGAGGAATAATAACACAATCCCATGCCTTCTTTGTTACAATTAATTAAATGTTCATGATACCTTACTATCATTGGAATCACATCCATGGAGAAGAATTTTTGCCTGGGACTTTCCCAATGGGAACCCTGAGAGCTGGAATCCAGGATCTCCCAGTATCTCTTAGGAGAGATAACTATCCTAAAATTGTTGATGTTTTCTACTATTTTTACATTTACATTAGTAGTGTTATAATTACATTATTATTAGGGCTTAATAGCTATTGTTGCTATAAATTGCCTCTTCTTTTGCCTTTTCTATAAATTAATAAAACATCTATTTTCTTCTTCTTAAGTGTGTCTTATTGTAGGTGTGAATCCAAACCATAAATTTTCTTAATCATTTAAATAGTATAAAAAACTTTTGGAAGTACTCAAAAAGAAATTTAAAAATAAAAAAAGAAAGTTAGAGGAATAATTGGAGAAAGAAATAAGAGTGATGCAAGGGAATCCTGAAAAAAATCAACAGCTTGAAAAAAGAAGCACCAAAAAAATGGGAAAAAGATGCACAAATTTTACTGATGAAGATAACTCCTTAAAAAGTATACCAAATGGAAAAAGAGGTTAAAAAACAACTGAATAAAATAGATCCTTTTAAAATAGCCTTCCATTTCTCCAAATACATGCAAAGATAGTTTGCAACATTGCCTTTGCAAATTTTTTTTGCCCCAAATTTTTCTCTCCTTCCCCTTTCCCTCCCATAGATAGCAAGCAGTCCAACATAGGTTAAACAATTCTTCAAAACATATGAAAATAATCCTTAAAAATTAGAATTGGACCTGTGGAAGCTAGTGACTCCAAGAGACATCAAGAATTGATCAAAAAATCAAATGAATGAAAAAATAAAAGAAAATGTGAAATACCTTATTGGAAAGATACCTGATTTAGAAAATGGATTCAAGAGAGATAATTTGAGAATTATTGAACTATCTGAAAACTATGATCAAAAAAGGACTTGCACATTGTATTTCAAGAAATTATCTTCAAGAAATTTCAAGAAACTGTTCTTGATATCCTAGAACTGGTGGATAAGATAGACATTGAAAGAATCCAAGAATCTAGAAAGAGGTCATAAAATGAAAACTCTAGGAACATTATAGCCAAATTCTCAAATTCCCAGGTCAAGAGAAAATATTATAAGTAGCCAGAAAGAAAACAATTCAAACATTAGGGAGATTGCATAGAATTTGTAACTTTGAATAGTAAAGTATTGGAGAGCAAGGAATATGAAATTCTGGAAGGGAAAGGATATAAAACTACAACAAGGAATTATCTACATGGTAAAAAGCATGAAATGGTCATTCAATAAAGTAGAAGGCTTTTTAGTTTTTCAAATGGAAAGATCAGAGCCGAACAAAGAGTTTGATTTTCAATTTAAGGACACAATAGAAACAAATGGGTAAAAAGAGGAAAAAACATAGGGGATTCAGTAAGACTAAATTGTTTGCATCTTTGTAATAATACTTGTAATTCTTTTTTCCCCCTTTGCTATTGCGTTATCCTTCTTTTACAAATAACAGCTTTTAATTTTTTCAAAATACATATGAAGATAATTTTCAACATTTACTCTTGAAAAACCCTATATTACAAATCCCCTTCTCACTTCTTCCTCCTGAGACAGCAAATACTTGGAACATCATTACTATTAGTGTAGTTAGAAGGAGTATACACAGAGAGAGGGTCTGAATATAAAGTGACTTCAGGGGATGCTATAAACAAAGAAAACAAACAAATAGACTAGAAAATGGCAGGGAATTAATGAACTGAGTAGGCAATTAAAAGAGTAAAAAATTGATAAATTCTTTTTTAATTCATATGAATATGAAAGAACAAATCTTGAAATTTAGGTTGGAATTAATTTTAAAAATTCCTGTTTCATTATTGTTTGATATCTTTGTACAAAATTTTTTTGTGTGTATAAATATGGGTGATCTTCCTTTTCTATTTTAGATAAGAGTGCAGTTAATCTTATATTCCTCCTATAACTTCCTTTTTTCTCATGTTATCAAATTATGACAAATAGCTAGTTTCACTTCTTCCTTCTTCTTTTCTACACTAGTCTATTCCTTTTAGTATCCCTTATTCTTCACTTCTATCTTCACCTCTATCTTTCATCTCTTTCACTATCAGAACATAATTTATTCACCTTTGCTTTTCTTTTGTAACTCCTTTAACATCCTCTAGAAGCATCTTATATCTGAAAGGATATATTTCTTTTTCACAATTAAAATATTAGCATTATTTTTACATATTGGAGAAAAGTGAGGCAGTAGCAACATGAAAGTCCTTGGGGATTGTGATAGAGTATAAGGTAGTTAGGCATTGAATGACCAGTTTCAAGTGTCTAGTAGTGTCTCTTTATTGGATATAGGTCTGTGCTCTCAATCCTGGTCTTGGTTCTTCTAGTTTCTGATAAAGAAACTGGAAAAATTGTATTTTGTGGACAAGATTTTGAGAAGTTCTTTCTTATGGAGAAAAACTTTGACATTTGGCTGTTCTATGATTCAAGGAGTGAGGCTCACAAGATGTATAGGAAACACTGTTACTGATATCACTCAATGATCTAGGATAAGAGGACCTATTTCTATGTTTAACCCCACTCCAACCAGATCATGAAAGCAGGAGAAACTAGAGGGGTAATTAGTTTTTGTCTGTAGTCAAATTATGCTACTCCAAAGTCAAGTTTTCTATATCTTACAGAATTTAGTGTATAGCCAAAAGGACTAAATTCAGAGAAAGGAAACATATTTTGCCTGATGTGCTTTAGTAAAATTTTTATTTGGAAAAATAGAATGGTTGCACTAAATCCTCATGTAATCTCTTCTTATTATTTAAATTTGTCTTTCTAGGTTTCTCTCTCTTTATTTTTTTTTGGAGGGGGGGTTGCATTTTAAAGTTTTTACTGTTCTGTAGTCATTTTATTTGTCTGAAATACTTGAAGATGCTCTAGTTCTAACAAATCCATTTTATCCCCGGTAATATTATGCTCAGTTTTTTCAGGGTAAAATATTTTTGAGTGTAAGCCTGTGTCTATTGGCTTTTGGAATATTATATTTCAAGATTTCCTCTCCTTTTGTATAGAAGCTGCTTGGTCTTGTGTGATTCTTATTGTGATTCCTTAATACCTAAACCACTTTTGAGATGACTAAAGTATTATTTCTTTGGCATCAGAGCTTTGGATTTTGACTATAAATTCCTGGGACTATCCTTTTGGATATTTCACAATATTCCTTTTAGAATTTCTTTCAGGAGAGGATCTGTGTGTTTTTCTACACATTGCCTGATGGTGCTAATGTATTTGGGGATTTTAATTTATAATTTTTTTAAATCATTGACTCTAGTCTTTTAAAAATTATAATTTTCAGGGAGTCCAGCAATTCTTAAATTACCTCTTCTTGATCTATTTTTATATCAGTTTAAACATTTTAAACATCAAATACCTAGCATTAATTTTTTTTTCATTTTTTAAATTTTGTTCTAAAATTTGTTGCTGTCCTATGAAATATATTTTTTCTTTAGACTATTCTAGTTTTCAAGGAGTTCATTTCTTAGCTAAGGCATACCATATTCTCTTCTCTACTACTTATTCACTAATTCTTTCTTCAAAAGTTTTAATTTTATTTTTTATTTCTTGCTTTAATTCTTTTAAATATTCATGTAATCCCAATGGAAAAACTCAATTTTTCTTTCAAATTATTGCTTTCAATTGTTATGATAAAATAACACTCCTTTTGAGAATATTTTGATTTGTAAGAATTTTTAATATTGATCAGTATTTTCTTTGACTTACTTATCTCTTCAGTTTTGTTTCCTGAATTGAAGCTTTGTGCCAGAGCCAAACTTAGCTTCTTCTTTTATGATTTTCCTCAGTGGGAATTCCATGGAGGTATAAATTAGATTACTCCACTCCCTTCAAGATGAGATTACTAATGTGGAATTTCCTATTTGAAGGAAATAAGCAATTTTTTTTTTAACTTAAAGAAGCAAGGCCCAATTCTCAGTCATGGCCTATACTAGAGACTTAATGACAACAGAAAGGGAATTGTGTCTTCTCTTGTTTTCCCCTGATGTTTCTTAAGCTTTTGAGTGGGTAGATGAAGTTGAATAATGCGATCTAAAGTATGTTAGCAAGCCTAACAGGAAAGTGCTTGAAAGAAGTGTATGATGGCCTGTGGAAATTAACCTCATTTTTAAAAGGCTGGTAAGTTATTTTAGCTTCTGGCATGAGAATTGAATGAGAGGTATGGGTTGAGGATAAGGGAATGGAAGTTTTGCCCAATCCTATTATTCTAACTGATGTCATTACTACTTTTCAGTTTACTTCATAAGGGTATAGCTTAATTGTAGTCTTTATGTCTGAATCTGTCTCCAATGTATGTCTACACAATGGATTCATCATTTGAACTGAATCAACTGGTCAGTATCTTATCCTGATTATCTATAAAGTGTGTCCAGAAGATGGTGACCAGATTTTTCAGGGGACACAAAACTTTATTAAATAATAGCTATAAGAATTGGGTTTCTTTTGCTAAGGAAAAAAAACAAAACAAACTTTGCCTTCCAGAATGTCATATTCCAAATTCTCTCTGATTTTTAATAGTTGTAACTGATAAATCTTGTGTGATCTTGACTGTGGCTCCATGATATTTGAATGATTTCTTTCTGGATGTTTTTAAATATTTTCTTCTTGATATAGGAGCTCTTGTATTGATCTGTAGTATTCTTGGGAGTTTTCATTTTGGCATCTCTTTTGGAAGGTGAGCAATGGATTCTTTCGATTTCCATTTTGCCTTCTGGTTCCAAGATAACTAGGAAGTTTTATTGTATTTTATTGTATGATTTTAGCTTCTTTTTTGATCATGTTTTTCAGGTAGTCAAATAACTCTTAAAATATCTCTCTTTGATCTATTTTCTAGATCAGTTGTTTTTCAAATGAAAAGCTTCACATTTTCTTCTACTTTTGGACTTTATTCTAATGTTTCTTATTGTCTAATGGAATCATTAGCTTCCACTTAACCAAATCTAATTTTTAAGGAATTATTTTCATCAGTGAGATTTTTTTTTACTTCTTTTACCATTTGGATTCTTCTGCTTTTAAGGAATTATTTTCTTCAGTATTTTTTTGTGCCTCTTTTACTAAGCTGTGAATTCTTATTGCATAACTATCTTACATTATTCTCATTTATTTTTCAATCTTTTCTGTTATTATTTTATTAAAATTTAAATTTTTATCTCTTTCTTTGGATTTTCTAGGAATTCTTGTTAATTCAGTATCAAATCAGCATTTTTCTTTGAGTCCTTGCTTGTACCAATTTTCAAATTATAGTCTTCTGAATCTATATCTTCAGTTTTCCTGTTATCATCATAGTCTTTTATGGTAAAGTGGGGTTTTTTGGTTCATTTTTCTAGCTTCCTAATTTTTTCACCCAGATGTCTTTAGAACTACCTCTGAGGGCCTGTGAGTTTTCAGGATTTCCATGGTGGTGTAATGTGGAGTGAGTCACTTCTTTTCTGATCTGCCCTATTGTCCTCACTCATGTAGAATCCCTGATTTCTCATGACAACAACTCCTTTCTACCCTGAAATTGTAACCTGGACTTGGACAATAGTTAATAAAATTGCCAACAGGTACCAGTTTTTGATCCCTGACCTAGTCCAGGAGTATCCTAGAATCTCTTTCTGATCAGATGTTCAATCCCTTTACCACTTCTGATTTTAACTTCTGGCGTAGTGGCTGCTACTGCTACTGCTGCCACCTCCAAGACCCACAGCTGGTGTTATCGCCATACTGTACTCCTGGACAGCTCATATCTCAGTGTCATAGATCTTTCTTTCTGATCTGCTAAGTTTTCTTGAGTTCAAAAATAGTCTTATTCCAACCTTTTGGTGGTTGTGCTACTTTAGAATTCCAGTTGATGCATTGTTTTAAAGTTGTTTAGAGAAGGAATATTGGGAGAGTTTGGGCAAATTGTTCCCTTTTCTTCACCATCTTGTCTCTTAGTTAATTTAGATTGAGGGCATGAACATGTCATTATTTGAAGAAAAGTTTAAGTGTTCTGGTGGAATTTATTGAGAAAAGAACTGGTGTATCAAAGGACAATCTATTCTGGACTAGAAGAGAATTGAAAGAAGTTGCAGTGATTCAGGGAGAAATGGGAGTATTTGGATAGAAGCAATTGAATCCTTGATTTGGAGCTGGGAGGCATATTAGAGACCATTTGGTCCAATACCTCTCATTTTATAAATGAAGAAGTTAAGCCCAGAGTGGTGAAGTAGTGTGACCCATTGTCACAAAAGTACTAAGTAATGAATCTGGATTATTTTAGACCGTCTTGCTTCAGAGTCAGTATCATTTCTATTCTCCTGGGAGATAATGTGAAAATGATTACAACTAATATGATATCTCTGGGTCTGAACTCATATCGTGTAATTCCAAACTCAAAATCCATTCCATTGTGATACACTTTATTGTAGGGAGGAGGAAAACAAATGTAGTTTGAAGGGACTAATTTTATTACATTACACTCTATTGCACTCTGATCTATTCCATTCTATTTTATTCCATTTCATTCTAATCAGTTCCATTCTATTCTACTTCTTTCCACTTCATCCCATTTTATTCCTCTCTGTTCCATTTTATTATATTTTTACTTGATTCTATCCAATTTCATTCCATTCCAATCTATTTCCATTCCATTCTGTTCTATTCTATTCCATTTCATCCATTCTTTTCTCTTCTATTTGATAGGATTCCATTTCTTTGTATTTCTGTTCTTTTCTATTCCATTCCATTTTGTTACATTCTATTTCATTGTGTCCTCTTCCATTCCATTTCATTCTATTTTATTTAGTTTCATTCTATTCTATTCTGCCCTACTCTATTCCATTCAGCTTTGTTCTAATCTAGCTATACAGCTCCTACCCAGTGCTATGGGGGCTGCAAACATGAATAAGCTGCAGTCTTCTCTTCAGAAGGTCCAAGGGAGATGTAACATGCCTGCACACACATACACACAGAGGCTATTCTACAAAGGATAGTTAACATGGAGTGTATGGGAACAAAATTCTATGACCTATGGGAGGCAGTGGATAGAGCTTTAGATGTGGAATCCAGGATCTTGATTTAAAGCCTCTCTCTTACTTTCCAGGGCACTCATGTTATTTCCCTGAGTTTCAGTTTCTCCAGCTGTAAAATGGAGTCACTGCTTATACTACCTACTTTTTGAAACATAAAGTGGTATAGAAATGTGATCTCCTGTTACTTGAGCTTAGAGGAGAAAGACCTACACCTGGTTTACAGAACGGGCCACACAGGTAGTGGATTGGGATGCATCTCCTCACCGTTGTTCATTATGGGATGCAGAGTCACTTATTAAAACAACAACAATTTCAAAAGAAAAAGGAAATTTACTCTTCTACAAAAGTGAGTCAGAAAAATGAGAAGTTCAAAGTCACTTCCTCACTTTGATAGACATCTCCAGGTTCTTATCACTTCTTATCTAGACTATTCCACATTACTTTTAATTTGTTCTACCCTCTTATCTTCTAGTCATCCTTCACAAAGCTTTTAACCTTTTAAAAGCATATATAGCTATGCCATTCCCTTGATCAAGAAGTTTGTTGGTGTTCCCTAATGCTTCTAGGGATAAAATATAGATACATGTATAGTCCTTCATAGTCTGGCACTAACCTATTTCTCTAGCTTTATGTCACTTACATTTCAGCTAAACCAGTCTGCTAACTTCTATAAACTGTGCATTAAATTTCCCCATTTTTTGCCTTTGTAAAGCCTGTCTCCCCATGCTCAGAATACACTCTCTCTTCATCCTGCTTCCTAGAAGTCCTTCCTTCTTCCTCTTACCCTTTAGTGTCCTCTTACTAAAGTCACTTTTTATCTTATTAAGAAGTCATTTTCTATCAATTTTCTGTGTATAACTATGCTTACATTGCACTAGCTCGACTACAAGCTCCTTGAGGGCTAGTACTATTGTCACTTTTGTCTTTGTGTCTCTACCCCCTAGTAAGAACCTGGTACCTAGTAAGCATTTACCTACTTCTTGAATTACTTCTGAGTTCCTAGCTCCTACAGGAAGAATTTTCTGATCCTTTTAGCCTCAAAATATGTTTAATTTGTCAGGCTATGAAAATGTCTTGTACTCCAAGAGATTGTAAGCTCATTGAAGGCAGGATTGTTTTAAATTTTGTCTTTGTATCCCCAGTGATAATCATACTACTTAATACATGGTAGTAAGCACTTTATAAATATTTGTTAATTGAAGGCATGTATGGTACCTAATGAAGGAAAATCAGATTCCTCAAGAAAGAAAATAAAAATATCAGGAGTTGAGCACTGAAGAGAGATCATTTAGTCATTTTCCCAGTCATGTCTGAGTCTTCATGAACCATTTTTCAGGATTTCTTTGCAAAGATATTGTAATGGTTTGCCATTTTCTTCTTCAATTAATTTTACATATGAGAAATCTGAGGCAAACAAGGTTAAATGAATTGTTCAGTGTCAGAGGTCAAATCTGAACTCAGGTCTACTTGGCTCCAGGCCTAGCACTCTATCTATTATACTATCTAGTTGCCCTGAAGAGGGCTTGAGGAAATGAAATCCATTATCCTGTTTTTCCTGTGATAATATATTTATACTAAATTAGTTGATAGTCTTCGTCTTCACAGAAAAACAGATGATTTGGTTACCAATTCAATAAAACTATTGGTCAATGCATTAATGTTAAAAAAATTTAAAATAGTATTTTATTTTCCTAACTACTTGCAAAAAGTTTTCAATATTCCTATTTGCACAACATTGTATTTCAATTCCCCCCCCCCCATCTTATCCCTTTCCCCCTCCATATGATGAGTGGAGGAAGGCTTTATTAGATTTCTTGCAAGGTGTGGGTGCTATATCCCTCTAAGGGGCGGGAATGTAATTTACAGAAGCCAGAAAGCACTTATATTCTATAATCTCACCTTGCCTCCTCATCCCTTCCTCAGTATTTCTATTGGAGACCTTTTCAAAATCTAATATTTCATGTTATTCCCACTTAATATGCTTCCATATTCACCCCTCCCCTTGCCATATCATTTTATCTATCTATCTATCTATCTATCTATCTATCTATCTATCTATCTATCATCTATCTATCTATCTATCTATCTAGATATTGATATATATGGGAGGAGAGGGTAATGTGCATAAAACTTTTTTTTTTTTTGGTTTGGTTTTTATTTTTTATAATCATTTATTTATTTATTTATTTATTTTTTACTTGAAAATTTATTTTATTTGCATATCACTTTTTTATTTTGTTTTTTATTAATTTTTATAATTATAACATTTTCTTTAACAGTACATATGCATAGGTAAAATTTTTTTTTTTACAACATTATCCCTTGTTCCCTTCTGTTCCGAATTTTTCCCCTCCTTCCCTCCACCCCCTCCCCAGATGGCAGGCATTCCTATACATATTAAATATCTTTTAGTACATCCTAGGTACAATATATATGTGCAGAAACGAATTTTGTTGTTGTTGTTGCAAAGGAAGGATTGTATTCGCAAGGTAAAAATAATCTGGGAAGAGAAACAAAACAAAACAAAACAAAAAACAATGCTAACAGTTTACACTCATTTCCCAGTGTTCCTTCTCTGGATGTAGCTTATTCTGTCCATCATTGATCAATTGGAATTGGATTAGCTCTTCTCTATGTTGAAGATATCCACTTCCATCAGAATACATCCTCATATGGTATCATTGTTGAAGTGTATAATGATCTCCTAGTTCTGCTCGTTTCACTCAGCATCAATTGATGTAAGTCTCTCCAAGCCTCTCTGTATTCCTCCTGTTGGTCATTTCTTACAGAGCAATAATATTCCATAACATTCATATACCATAATTTACCCAACCATTCTCCACTTGATGGACATCCATTCATTTTCCAGTTTCTAGACACTACAAAAAGGGCTGCCACAAACATTTTGGCACATACAGGTCCCTTTCCCTTCTTTAGTATTTCCTTGGGATATGAGCCCAGGAGTAGCACTTCTGGGTCAAAGGGTATGCACATTTTGATAACTTTGGGGGCATAATTCCAGATTGCTCTCCAGAATGGTTGGATTCTTTCACAACTCTTTCACAACTTCACCAGCAATGCATCAGTGTCCCAGTTTTCCCATAGCCCCTCTAACATCCATCATTATTTGTTCCTGTCATCTTAGCCAATCTGACAGGTGTGTAGTGGTATCTCAGAGTTGTCTTAATTTGCATTGATTTAAACTCAAACTTCAAATTCCTTATAAAACGGGGCAGCTTGGTGCACTTCTTTGCAAAGGGCCAAAAGCAGCACATGCCTGCCAAGGAACCTCTCTCTGTCTCTTTCCTTGGCATGGCTGCCTTTGAGGACCCACTGTCTGCTGAGAAGACATTCTCTTTTCAGCCAATCAATCCTTTTTATCTCTCTCACCTCTTTCCCTAACAGGACTGAAGTGGGTTGTGGTCCCTTTAAGAAACTGTATTGTCTATTGATTTGTAATTCCTTTCAGATTACTCCCAGCCTTTCCTGGCCAATGCATTATCAATTCAGGAAACCAGGGCCTTTGATTCATAAATCCTGATCAAAAGCACCCCTTTGAATTCCTTGTCCCAGCCCCTATCAGATCTGAGCCAACTTGGCCCATCCCAGCCCCCATTCTGATGATCTGCTTGGGTTTCCCAACCCCATCAAGCAAATTCTAGCCCTAGCTGAAATCTAGCAGGCACTCCATCCATGGGCCCCTTTTAGCTAAATCTCTCATTATAAAAAGAGCCAAACTAAAAGCCTTTCTTTGCAGAGGTTCCAAACATGCTAACTATACCATGCTTGGCATCCCAAGGAGCCTCTGCTCATTGGAACACTCTTTTCCAGTGCCATGTTCTCTTTACCCTCACCTATTTCCTTAACCAGACTTTATCCTTATTCCAATCCCCATAATAAACCTCTTTTTATCAACCTAGGTTTTCGGGTCTGTAAATTCCTTTACAGGGAACTTCTTGTGCCACCAGAAGGGGGTTCCCCAAAACTCCCTATCCTTGCATCAAATCCCAAAGGGGTAGGAGGGAGCCAAACCTACTGAACCCCAAACCTGCCACTAGAACTCATTTAACTCCCTTACCACCAGAAACCTTAATTTCATTTGGGTTCCCCTCATCAGATCTACACCCCTCTTTGCCTCTCTGTCAGGATTTCTCTGCTAGGAGATTTCTCTGCTAGGAACTTTATCTCTTTCTCTGCCAGGACTCCTCTGCTAGACTTTTACTTTTATGTCAAAACAATCACTTTATTATGCCTGGTTGTGGTATAGTGTATTGGGCACTAGACTTTGGAGTAACCAATGTCAGTCGGGAGGTATTCAATAGAATTTCTTGAGTAGGGAGGGGAGTGACATGGTTAGACCTAGGTATTGTAGGTACCAAAATACATTGTTTCAGAAGGTAAACATAACATTAGACCACCAACTTCTGTACTTTCCTGTTTATGTATTGATTTTATATTTCTGTTATCTTGATTTTCTAAATTTATCTTTTCTGTGTTATTCTGAATTTCTGTTTCTCCTACTTTCCCTGCTATTGTGAGGCAACACAATCCTCCCAGTCCTTTAGACTCACAACCCAGGAGTAATCCTGGATTCCTTACTCTCTCACTATCACCACATATCCAAGCTGTTGTCAAAGTCTGTTGACAAGGCCAACACATCTCTTGATTATATTCCCTTCTCTCCTTGAACATTGCTACCACTCTGGTGAATCATCCCTTATTCTTGGACAATTTCAACAGTTTTTTGGTAGGTCAGCCTGCCTCAAGTTTCTTCCCACTCCAATCCACCTGGCATTTAATGATTAAAGTGACGTTCCTAAAACTCAGATTGAACTATGTGTCTGTCATTGTCCTTATTTATTTTCTCAAATGCAATAATAATCATCAAATAATTAGCATTTTCTCTAGCTATCCCTATGCTTAGGGTATTCCCTCTCCTCATTTCTGCCTAAATGGCTTCCTTTAAGTCTTAACTAAAATGCCATATTCTATAGCAATCTTTTCCTCACTCCTATTAATTTCAGTACCCTATTTCTATTAGTTATCTCCTATTTATCCTATGTACAATTTGTTTACACATAAATTTCTCCCCTATTAGATTGTGAGTTCCTTGAGGATAGAAATTGTCTTTTGTCTCTTTCTCCCCAGCACTTAGCATCACTGCCTGACACTTATGGGTGAATAATAAATGCTTATTGATCGATTCATTTAGTTCTGGACAATAGTAGAGCCCAGAACTCACCTCTTCTTCTACCACCTTTCCCTATACCTCAAGAAATAGATAAATGCAGCAATTCAGTCACCTTCTTCCATTAAACTATTTTAATTATTTTAGCCTAGGTATTTGAATAGCCCATAGGAAGCTAAATCTCTAGCAATAAGACAATAAAATCAAGTCACAACTTCTTTACAATGTAAGGTTCTATTTTCACAATCAAAAGCATTATGCAAAAATATAAATATCTGTTAAAAGATGTTGACCATGGAAGTTGAGAATAGTGATCTAAAATGGAATAGAAGGATTTTGTGATATTGAAATATTACATAGGGTTTTATACTGGAGATATTTTAGATTATACATAAGAAAAACTGCCCTGGCTTCTAGTTTTTTTAAAACAATCTAATAAATAATTAAAACAGCTTTAATATCATTATTCATTATACTGGAAGAGGAGTGGGATGTATATGTTAGTACAGTGACTCCCTCTTATTATTAAATTTTGCTCCAGTTGTCTAAGAAAGGAGAAACTGTTTCTCTAAAGAGAAATAGTTGGGGAAGAAGACTAGAAAATCTGGATACATCTGAATAAATTGTCCCAGAATGATGACAGGAGATAAGGAGCAATAGAGATACTGTAGATAATGAAGACTGCAGTTAAAGGCTGATGTGTCAGACTGGATGATCTGTGATCTGATATCATTCTTTGATAAGCATGCTTTTAGCTGTAAACCTCAGCTATGCTCTGATATGAATTTCTGTTCTACAGATAAATATTAAATGTTTATTATTCCATTTTTTAAACTAGTAAAAAAAGTTGTTGTCATTTATGTTCAGCTCAATGAATCATTTATAAAAAGGCAGTATAATCAATGGCATTTTCCCAAAAATTCTCATGAATTTTTTGGAGTAAATAAAATTATAACTACTATTTTAAATTCAGATCTTTTTAATTTATTATAATGGTTATGTGGGTTGCTTCTTTTATAATTCAAACCTCATTCTATCTTTGTGGATAATCAAATTGTAAAAATTAATCCATTATATATAATCCATTATTTCTTTCTTGAGAAAGAAAACAGAAATTTAAAGGCAGTTTTATGTTTCAAGTTCAACAAATATTTTTAAGCTTTTGAGTATAAAGACAAAATACTCTTTGATCCAATAACACTGGAGTCCTTGCTGCTACTCACACACGGTATGCCATCTTCCTACTTCGTGCATTTTCATTGGCTGTCTCCCATGCTGAGAACTTATTTATCCCAGTTCTGTATCCTAAACAATTACCAATTCATTCTGCACATATTCTTTCTTGTACATAATAGTTTGTATATTGTACCTCCAATTTGACTGAATTCCTTAAAGGTAGGAACATTTTTTGGTATCCTTAATGATCAGTACAGTGCCTGTGATACAGACATAATAAATGCTTGTTGAATGTAACTGATTTCTATTCTGCCAATTATTTCTGCTGTGCATGCCATCAATTCTCCTTTAACTATTCATTTCTCTCTCTTGAACCATTTGGGGATACTTTATAATGGTTCCATGCTGACTTGGGACTCCACATGGCCCCCTTGCCTCATCAATTTTCTTTGTTGGTTCAATTTCTTTTTGCTAATATTATTTAGATATATTTGGACTCATTTAATTGTTTTGATAATAATATTACTTTCTGTTTCCATGTTTTTCATTTGTTTATGTTTAAGGTTTTCAAATGTTTTATTCCCCCTGAGATCTTTGGTAATTTCAGTTATTTTCCCCTTTTATTCTTCTATTGCTTATTTTTGACTCCTCTTACTTTAAATCCCTCAACGGATGCAATGCAAAACTGTCTCAGCCTCTTTCCTTGTTGGGCAACTGTCTTTTAAACTGGCTTCATTCCTTGCACCAAGAGTGATTTCTGAGCTGAGAGATTTGGCCCTAGCTGGATGCTACTTCCCTTTCCTCCTTCTTGCCCCTTCCCCTCTGTTCTCAAGTTCTTTGGCTGAATGCTACTATAGCAGCATACTGCTGCCCAGGGCAGAACAGTCTCCTGCTTTCCCATATCACCTCTCCTCTACATGGGGGGAGGAATGGGCAGATCTGAGATCTGATTCTTGTTATCATAGAATGGTGAGGTGAAGGTAGGGACAGTGTGTTCTGACAGAGACTGTAGCAGCAGCAGCAATTGCTGATTGTATCTTAGAGCACATGTCTATGGGTCAAATTATGCCTTCCTTCCAGAGTATGGCAAGGATGCTGAGTGAATGAATGAAGGGTTGGGATGAATTTCCTGTGCTGTTAAGATTGTTATCTTGTTGGATTCTTTGGGAGTTTTGGCTTGCAGAGACAACTGCTATTACTTTATCTTTTGTGCACAATTCCTATTGTAGGAAATTTTAAGAGTTCATGAGTATCAAAATGCCTTGTCCTTCATCTTGTTGGTTATGCTAGGCCATTTTTAAAAAAAAATGAAAGCAAACTAGTTGTTTCAATGCATTCGAATTAGAGTATCACATAATATTGGAGCTGCAAAAAAGGTGAGTTTCTTATCTAATATCTAATCCTTATCTGAAGAATTAACTCCTCTATGAAATTTTCTAAGAAGTCATTATCTACCCTTTGTTTGAACAGTTCAAGTGATGGGATGATTCATAACTCTTGAGAATAACCAATCCATTGTTTCATTCCTGCTTGTTAGAAAGTTCTTCCATGTACTTGTGCCCAAATCTGCCTTCATAGAACTTCTGCTTACTGTTCCTATAGGTCAAGAATAAATCTTAGAGAAAAAAAAAAACCTCCTTGGCTGGGAAAGTCAGTCCTATGTCTTTCCAGCTTCTGGCTAAGTAGTGTTTAATTTTTAAAAAATTTAAACACTTTTATTTAAAGTTTTGAGTTCCAAATTCTATCGTTCATTTCCTAGATCTCCCCACCCCTGAGATGTTAAACAAGCAGATATGGGTTATACATGTGCAATTATGCAAAATATTTCCATATTAGTTATTCTGCATAAGAAAATATGACTAAAAGAAAATAAAAGAAAAGTAGTATGTTTCAGTCCACATTCAATATTGATTCTTTGTCTAAAGGTGGAGTGTATGACCTTTGTGATATATTTCTGTAATCTCGCTGATAATATTTTATTTATAATTTTTGTATCAGCATAGGCAAATTAATCTATAATTTTCTTTCTTTTATTTTGACTCTTTCTTGTTTGGGTATCAGCACCATATTTATGTTGTAAAAAAATTTGGTAGGATATCTTTCTTCGTAGGTATTCATCCATCTTATTTAGATCATCAGGTTTACTGGTATGTAATTGGGCAAAAGGGCTCCTAACAATTCTTTAATTTCCTCTTCACTGATAATGAGGTCACCTCCTTCATTTTTGACACTAGTATTTTTAAAATCATATAAACTCGGTGACTTATCTCTTTTATTGTTTTTTTTTCATTCATAAAACCACCTTCCAGTTTTATGTATTAGTTCAATGATTTTCTTACTTTCAATTTTAATAATTTCTCCTTTGATTTTCAGAATTTCCAATTTGATGTTTAATTAAGGAATTTAAATTTTTTCTTTTTTCTGGTTTTACTCTTAGTTTTATATCTAATTCATCAACCTGCTTTTCCTCTATTTTATTGATGTAAACAATTAGAGATATACATTTTTCACCTAAGTACTTCTTTGGCTTCATCCCATAAATTTTGGTATATTATTTCATTGTTGTCATTTAAAAAAAATGATATTATCAATTGTTTCTGACTTGTACTTTGAGTCACTTATTTTTTAGGATTAGATTGTTTAACTTCTTTTTTAAGTAATATATTTTTATTTTCAACATACATGCAAATATAGTTTTCAATATTCATCCTTGCAAAACTTTGTGTTCCAAATTTTCTTCCCTCCTTTCTCCCCACTCCCTCCCCTAGATAGCAAGTAATCCAATATATGTTAAACATGTACAGTTTTTCTATACATATTTCCACATTTATCATGCTGCACAAGAAAAATCAGATCAAAAAGGAGAAAGAAATGAGAAAGAAAACAAAAAGTAAACAACGACAAAAAGGTAAAAATACTATGTTATAATCCACATTCAGTCTTGATAGTTTTCTTTCTGGATGCAGATGGCTCTCTGCATCACAAGTCTATTGGAACTGGCCTGAATCATCTCATTATTGAAAAGAACCTAGTCCATCACAGTTAATCATCATATAATCTTGTTGCTGTACAGTGTTCTGTCGGTCCTACTCATTTCACTTAGCATCAGTTTATGTAAGTCTCTTCAGGCCTTTTTGAAATCATCCTGCTGATCATTTCTGATAGAATAATAATATTCCATAACATTCATACACCATGACTTATTCAACCAGCCCCCAATGGATGGGCATCCTCTCAATTTCCAGTTCCTTGTCATTTCAAAAAGGACTACTACAAACATTTCCTACACATATGGATCCTTTACTCTTTTTTATGATCTCTTTGGATTGTTTAATTTCTAATACAATTTTAATCTCTCTTTCCACTGTCCATTATTGAATGTAATTTTTATTGCATTATCATCTGAAAAGGGTGTATTTATTATTTCTGCTTTTCTGCATTTTGGTTGTGAGGTTTTTGTGTCCTAATACCTGGTCAATTTTTGTGTGTGTGCCATGTACTATTCAGAAAAAAGTATATTTGCTTCTATTACTGATCAGTTTTCTCCAGAGATCTATTATATCTAACTTTTCCAGAATTTTATTCACTTGCTTAATTTCTTTTTTACTTTTTGGGTAGATTTATCAAATTTGGGAGGAGAGGTCCCGTACTAGTATAGGTCACTATACTCAGGCATCTCCAATCACCCTGATCTATATTTGACACAAAACCCAGATGGCTCTTGAAGATATAGTGAGGATGGTAACATTGTACAGTCCTCCCTCACTTAAATGCAATTCATTTGCATTGTCATGGTATCATTTCCTCGACATTGTGGTGCTCTTTGAGAATGAAGAAGAAATAACAACAAAAGTTTTATTATACATTTCATTCTGTAACTCATTTAGCTTCTTCATATATTTAGATACTAAATCATTTGGTGCGAATATGTTTAGTATTGATATGACTTCATTGTCTATGGTATCTTTCAGCAAGATAGAATTTCCTTTTTATCTATTTTAATTAAATATATTTTATTTTTTATTATTTTAAATCATATTTTATTTTTTCTAAATACATGCAAAGATTGTTTTCAATATTCACCTTTGCAAAACCTTGTGTTTCAATTTTTTCCTTCTCCCTGTTTTTCCTTCTCCCCTCTCTCTAAGACTGCAAGAAATCTGATATATGTTGAACATGTTCACTTTTTTAAAAGAAAAAATATTTCCATATTTATTCTGCCCAAGAAAAATAAAATCAAAAGATGAAAAAAAAACATAAGGGGAAAAAACCAAGCAAATAACAACAAAAACGGTAAAATACTATGCTTTCATTCACATTCAGTCTACACAGTTCTTTCTTTGATGCAGATGGCACTTTCCATCACAAGAATTAGATTTATTTTAATGTTTGCTTTGCCTGAGATCATGGTTACTACCCCTCCTTTCTTTGCTTCAGTTGAACATCCTGCTCCAGCCTTTACTCTGTGTATATCTTTCTGCTTCAAATGTGTTGTTTTTATTTTGGTAAACAACATATTGTAAAATTCTGGTTTTCAATATTGTATATTATCCCCTTTCATTTTATGAATTCATTCCATTCATATTTATAATGATGGTAACTGTATATTTCCCTCCATGCTATTTTCACTTGTTTATTCCTTCTCTTTCTTATCCCCATACTTTCCTTCCTCACAAGTGTTTTACTTCTGATCATCACCTTTCCCTTTTTAATCAGTCTCCCCTCCCCCTTCTATTACTCCATCCCTTATTATTTCTTTATAGACCAGATATCCAGTTGAATGTTATTGTTTATGTTATTCCTTTTTTAAGTCAAGTTTGATGAGAATAAGTTTAATCTTTTCCCACTTACTTCTTTTCCCCAATATTCCTCTCCGTTATCGTTTTTTCACTCTTTTATGTAAAATAATTTGCTCTCTTCAATGGTAAATTCTTCCAGCACAATTTTTCTCTCACCCCTTTATTTTTTGGAGGGGTATCATTATATCCAAGTCACCTTATATCCACATCCTCTATATACATAAACTGTTAATTTCTCTCATATTAATAGTTAAGAGCTACACATATTATCTTGCTGGATTTCTTGTGTTTTTTCTCTTTTTTTCTTTTTTACCTTTTCCTTGGGGATGTATTTGGAAGTCAATTTTAATTCACTTCTTATCTTTTCATTAGAAATGTTTGAAGATTCTTTATTTCATTTGTTAACAGATTTTTGCTCTCTTGGTCTCTAAACTGTGAATAGCTGGAAGGTTTTAGAGATCAAGTTACAGTTTAATTAATCATTTTCAGAATGAGGAATATAGTTTGTAAATCAAAAGTTCTTCTGGAGAGACTTTCTCTTATTTCAGGAATATAAAGGACTTGAACTGAGGAAATGCACTTGGATAATGGAGCATGTGAGACTAATTGCCAATTGGACAATTCTCTATTAACATGTTTGAAGGATGACCCTCCCCAACTATTTGGTGCTGGCTGGATGGGTGGGTGTGGACAAAGAAGGGGAAGTGACATGAGTGGATGGAGTAGGAGGAGGAAATTGAGGCATTCTCCTGGCAGTGGAGAGAGAGGAAAGAGGTGTGGAGATTGCTAGATCTAATCCCTTGACTGTGACCACAAAAGACCAAGAATAAAGACTTTTGATTATCCTGACTCTGGCTGATTCTGGGAACACAGGATCCCTACACAGGAAAGGTAGAGATTTTATACATAAATCATAAATGGGAAGGGAGGAGAAAGTTGGATTACAATACAATCATTTTGAGGACTTGAGTGGTTTTCCATGACCAGCCTATGAGTGCAAGACAATATGAGTATTTTCTAATCTTGTAGGAACAGTTATTTAGTGATTGTTTCAAATCATAAGGGTCATTCCTTGGGGGAAGAACCAGAGTTCTGTGATGGAAACAAGTTCTACAATCTTTGATATACAAAATTATGTTTTTCTTTGAGGCTTCATATACATGTTTTGACACTTGTCCTCTTCTAAGTTTATGCCTTGATCTTCCCTAATATCACAGTAACTTTCTATAATCATTATTTTTTTGTTTTTGTTTTTGCTTTTGATTATTTTCCTGAGTTTTTGTGACTTTTTATGTGAAAATTGATCTCTGGTCCTTCACTGTTTGGAGTTTTGGGCTGGAATTCTGGGTCTTATTGCTGGCTTTTACTGAACTTCAGTGAGATTTAGCTGCTTGCTTTCTCTAGAGGATAGCTTTCCCTTCTGACTTGTCCTAGGGAGGGAAATCTTCTTTTTGGCCTTACCTGGAGAGGAAGTTTTGCTGCTGGTCTGCCTCAGGGCTGAGGACCTGGTTGCTGTGAAACAGGATCTTTCTGCTGGTAGTCCTAAGGGGCATCTTCTTGCTGTTGGTCAACCCTGCAGTGGGTTACAACTGTTCAGTAATAGCGTCAAAACATTGCTTTGTGGCTGGTGGTCCCTGGGATTGTGCTGTGTTGCACAGATTGCTCACTTGCTTAGGAGGCTGTTCCAGTAGGTAGGGCCTTGCTAGTGGAATTCCCTGGGCTCAGAACCTTGCTGCAAGCCCCCAGCTGTGAGGCTGGCTAATGCTGTTCTTGCATCTTTCTTCCTTCCTACCCTAGAAAGATAGACCTTTCCTGCCAGGTTGGTAAACTGCTTCCCTGTTCCTGAATTCTGAAGTGGTTTTCTAATTGTTTGAAAAGGAATTTGGGAGGGCTTCAGAGGCTTCCTTTTCACTCAACCATCTTGGCACTGGAACTGCTAAGTAATTTTAATTCATATATTTATTTTATAGTTTTTACCTCACCAATCTAATTGCCACTTTTGGGATACATAGAGATGGCCATAATTGAGGTGAGTTGATAAGTTGGTTAAATCTAAATGATGATTCTAGTAGCCCTTTGTAGATATAGACTCACAAAAAGATCATGATTGAAGTACTCCTTAATGCAATGAATTGAAAGATAATAATGGCATGGAATTGGGGAAGAATGGTGCTTCGCAATGCATAGATTTCCTCAGTTTTAACTTTATCCCCATTATTCAAGTTTCCTCTAGAAACAGTGACAATTAAAAATCTTCTTCATAACATCTTGTGGATTTCAAAATATTTTCCTGTTATTAACTTTACCCACCCACTCAAAATATTACAAAACACCAAGGGTAGATAAAAGAAGTTATAGTTCCCTCTTGGTTTTCAGACAGAAGCTTACCAAGAATCATGGCTGAGAATTGGTTCTTACTTCTTTGGGGTAAGTGGCAAATTGCTTCTTTTTACATATATATTGCTTTACTTGCAATCTAATCTTTACAAAAAACTAGTTAGTACTTCCATGGATTTCCTGACAAGAATAATCACACATGACAGTGAATTTCTCTGGTATTTTAAAGGTTTACAAAATGTTTTACTGAAAACAACCACATTTGACAGGTATTATTCATCCCAAATATTTATAATTACTATTTGTATCCAACCTGTGGCAGAGAATTTCCAGCTCACTTTGGTCTGATCAGTCACGATTGGACATACTGTAACTTGAGTCTAACATAGTGATATCATTTTGGTCCTCTCCAGAATGGACACCAATCAATCCTTATTAAACTGAAAGGAAAACTAGGATCAAGAAAGAGAAAGGCTTTGTCTGGAGTCACTCAACTGATGACCACGCAAAGATATTTTATTAAAATATTAGGAGTTCTCAGGATCCACAGCTTTTCTTTACAGAGAAGGAAACTGAGGCATAGAGAAGTCAGGGAATTGTCACACATTGCATAGCTAATAAATGTCACTGCCAGAATAAAGCATTAGAGATCAACTTGCCCAATATTTTCATTTTGTAGATGAGAAAATTGAAACCTAGAACAAGGAAGGAATTTACCCAAGTAGTTGTATTACATTCTCAAATTTTTTTTACCTTATAATGATCAAGCTGACCTTGAAGAATAGAAAATGTTCCTTCTTTTCAGGATATGTTCTGAAAACAAATATTCTGCCAAATACAGTTCATACTTTGCTTAACTTTTTTGAGCTACTATCATTCATGTTAATATACTATTCATACTATCTTTCACCTGGAAAAGGGTACAGGAAGGGTTATATTTTGAAATGGAAGTGATAGAAAAACAAAATATATCAATAAAAATTTTAGAAGGGAAAAAAAGCCCAGTGATTGATTGTTGGCATCCAGTTCCAGTTTTATTATTATTTTTGTTACCTTGAAGGGATATGCTCTTGTTCTTGTGCTCTCTTTCTTAATACTCTGTGATAGCCAAACATACTGGAAAGAAGAGGTTGATATTATAAAGATTAATGTTATTAAGAAGATTAAGCCTTAAATATCCCAATTCATCACATTGACCCTTGCTTCATTGCTAGCCCTTTTTCTATGTGTCAGCATTTCAGAATATTCAATCAATCAATGAACAAGCATTTATTAACAATATGCAGTGTGCCAGGGATGGGGGAGGGGACACAGCTAGGTAGCACGGTAGATACAGAAGTGCCAGGCCTGGAGTTGGAAGATTCATCTTCATGAGTTTAAATCTGGCCTCAGACAGTTACTAGCTGGGTGACCTGTATTGTTTGTCTCAGTTTCTTCATCTGTAAAATGAGCTGGAGAAGGAATGACAAACCACTCCAGTATCTTTGCCAAGAAAACCTCAAAAGCAGTGGCAGAGAGTCGGACATGACTGAAAAAGACTGAAAAACAACAATATGTGTCAGGGACTCAGCTAAGTGCTTATGGAATAAAAACAAAATCAAATTTCTTATTGGTCTCAGGTTGCTTACAATCTACACGAGGAAACAAAATGTACATGTATAAAGAAAGTAAGCACAAAGCAACTTCACTGGGAAATTTGGAGGAACTAATCACTAGAAAGATCAGAAAAGACCCCGGGAGAAGATAACACTTAAAATAGGTTGTAAAGGAATCCATTTAAAAGAGCCTTCAGTCCCCAAAGAATCTTCATTGAGGAGTGAGAATATTCCAGGCATTGGGGAAACCCTATGCAAAGACACAGAGAAATAAATTGTTTGTGCAGAACAGTGTGGAGGCCAATTTGGCTGCACATGTAGAGCATAAAGGAAAATAATATATAATAAATCTTAGAAATCTACTTAGAAACCAGATTAGGGATGGCTTTTTAATAATAATCAGAGGTATATAGAGCTATTTTGACTGCATGGTGGATGGATTGGAGAGAGAAGAGACTTAAATCTGGGAGACCATTGCCAAATGGTAGTTTTGTGAGTGGAGAAAATGTAATGGATATGAGCGATATTGCAGAATGTAGGAGTGTGTTGGAACCAACTCAGATTGTCTCAAGAGAGCTTGATTGTCAAATTTTCAGTCTGCATTCACACTTTAAAAACCTGCAAATGCTATAATTCATGGCTTGTTTTTTTTTTTATTTTGTAAATTGTCTAGACTTTCTTAAATAATGGAGAAAATGGTAACAATGTAGATTAAAAGTGTGTCCAGCAGATAATTTCCCCTCGCTGAAGATGGGATAAACACTTGTCAATTGACTAGCTAGAATGGATACAGAGAAGTGAGAAGTCTAGGAAGATACCAAGGTTTTGAAATTGGGTCACTATTTCTCAATGTCACAACAATAATATTTTCAACTTTCTTCTAATGCTAGATTTATATCATTAGAAGTATTTATATCATTAGAAAAGACAAATGAGCCAGCAGGAAGACTATTTCTATATGCTTACTTTTCTTCAACCCCAATAACATATTTAGTGAGTTAGAGGAATTAGATATTTTAATGCAAGATTGATAATTTTTGGAAAGGGGAAATAGGTTGATTGTTGTCCATCATTGTCATCAGTAAATGTTCCTTGAGCACTTACTTAATGCATTAAGGTAGACATGCTACCATTCTGGATGGGTCACTAATTAGCTATATGTCTTGGAGAACTTCTCAAAGATCTAGTTAAAAAACATGAAGGGATTTGACTAGGTCAGAGATTCTTATAACATCTGTAGTCTCCAAATGTATTTTAAAATATTTTGATAACTATTTCAAGGCCATTATTTTATGTAGCTAAAATTATCCTTCTGAGATGGTGTTCTTAGGCTTCACCAGACTGACTTATAAAGGGGAGGTTAGGGTCTATGGCACCATGAACATTAAGAAGAAAAAATAGAAAAAAAGAACATTAAGACGTTCTGGTCTAGGTGAATGCTCTGGCTCCTTCTAACTCTGACATTTTCGTGACATGATACCATCACCTGCCATTAGGATGTACTATGTAGAATCTTACAATCCCTAGAAGCAACATAGTTAATAGTCCTGGATTTGAATCCATCTCTTCTCTGAGTTCAGTTTTCACTTGTGTATAATGAGACATCTGGGCATAATCTCTATTCCAATCTGAAGAATCCATAAACTGATACATTGAATCTCATAGAGTATAACCTATGAAACATTGGCCTGGGAGTCAGAGAGAATTGCATTTTTTTTTCCTGAGGCTGGGGTTAAGTGACTTGCCCAGGGTCACACAGCTAGTAAGTGTTAAGTGTCTGAGACCAGATTTGAACTCTGGTCCTCCTGAATTCAAGGCTGGTGTTCTATCCACTGTGCCACCTAGCTGCCCCTGAGAATTGCATTTCAATCCTGCCTCAATTGCTTTTTAACTGTGTAACGTTGGGAATGTGCCTCGACTTTAATGTGCCTCTATAGTATCATCTGTAAAATGAGGGGATTTGACTCAATGACCTCTAAGGTTCTTTTCAGTTCTTAATCTATAATCTTATAAGTAAAATAAATGGAAGAGGAGGAGAAATTTAAAATTAAAATGTTAAAATCAATTGTTTATAAAAAAAAATCAAAAAGGGAAAAAAACACAGTGTGATATATAGTGGAAAGAGTAATGCTCTTAGGGGTGGAGGTTAAGAGTCTTGATTTCAGTTCTTCAATTCTGGCTCTGATACATACTCAGTATGGAATAAAGGATAAGTAACCTTGACTCTCAGAAACCTCAGTTTCCTCATCCTATAAAGTAGGGATAATATTACCTGCACTCATACCCTCCAAGTTGTAGAGATTAAAAGAGATGATATGATAATCATGGGGTCATAAGAATTAGGATTGGAAGGTCCTTAGTGATCTTCTCTTCCACACAATATCTTTTCTTCCTGTTGCCATTGTTTAGATGGAGAAACTGAGGCCTGAGGAAGGGAAGTGATTCACTCATTGTCACACAGATGGTATTTGGTAAAACTGGGATTTGAACCCAGATATCACCTACTTCATAGGGTTTCTAATATTTAAGCACCTAACATCCTGGAGAAATGAGAGTTGTTATTAGCAAATGATTGTGCAAGATACTGGAAAGTGCTGCAGGAGTTCCATCAACTCGTCACTGGATTAGTATCTACCTCTGTGGATTAGCTCCAATTTAATCTGAATATGTCTCATTTATACATTATTGTCTGCATGTTTTCTTTCTTTTTAGTCTAGAAGCTAGTCTTCTCTTTTGCCTTACTTTTTAGCTCTAGCACTTGGTACAGTGCCTGGAACATCTTAGGTATTAAATTTTTATTGACTTGAGAGTGGGAGCCCCCCCAATAGAAGTTCAGATCACAACCAGTCATGCCTTTCATCCTTGGTGATTCTTGGCTGAATTTGAAAGGAGATGATGTATAAGAAGACGTGAAAGGTAGGTGAGAGCCAGATTTTGAAGGGCTTAAAGTAACAAATGAGACAATAGGAATTCCATACTGGAGTTAATAGGGAGCTACTGAAGATTTTTGAGCAGGGGAGTAACATGATCTGACCCGTGCTTTTAGAGACATTGATTTGGACAGATGTATGGGTGATAGCTAGAGGAGGGGAGAGATTGGATAAAAGGATAAAAGGAAGCCACTTAGTGGCCTATTATAGCTCAAGTGAGCAGTGATGAGGGACTGAGAAAAAGATGGTTACATGAAATAGAGCTAACAAAACTGGGTAAATGTTTGGGGAAAGTGAGGGATAAGAGACACTGGATGGTTGAGGAAGACTTCTGGATTTTCAAACCTCAGTGACTAAAAGACTGGAGGTTTCCTTAACATAAATAGGGAAGTTAGGAAGGAGGATGAGGAGGGAGGATAGGGGGAAAAATGGCGAGTTCAGTTTAAACATATTCAGCGATGGAACATGCAGATAGAGGTGTCTAGTAAGCAATTGATGAAGATGGCCTGGAGCTCAGCAGACAGATGAGGGCAAGATGGATAGTTATTTGTATGGAAAATATCATTAAGCAGATAGAAATTACTCAGACTCAGAAGAATTGGTCTGAGAAGTAGGAGGAGAACCAGGTAGGAGCAGGGTCTTAAAAACTCAGAATGAAAAAAGAAGTTGGAAGGGAAGTGTAGTCAACAATTGAGGTAAAGAAGGATGACCATTGAGAAAAGACCATTTGCTGATAACAATAAGGAAGGAGAATAGCAATCTCATTCCTCTTTTCCTATAATCTCAATCTTCTTTTCCTCTTAACTTTTATTTGGAGACTGGGTTTCCCTATTTTGTCAGATAGAATCTATTCAAATCCTAATGCCGATTAACACAGAAAATGTAACTTGCTTCATTTCTGACCTTGGCTGGCCTTAGGCAGCCTATTGAACCTCCTTTCTCAGAGGATCACCATATTGATGCTAAGCTTTATGTGGACACCTGTCAACTTTAGCCCTGCAGCAATGTCTGAGCTATCAATCTTATTGTCTCTAGTTGTAGGGATTACATGTGGCACACCTATTGATTCTCTTTATCTAACTTGTTAAATATTGTAGAACCCAAATATTGTTAATAACTCTCTATTAACAGAGTACAGTATTTTCAATCTGCATTTAAAATCCTCCACCTCAACTGTGAACAGATCCAACCATTCTGGAGAGCAATTTGGAACTATGCTCAAAAAGTTATGAAACTGTGTATACTCTTTGATCCAGCAGTGTTTCTACTGTGCTTATATCCCAAAGAGATCTTAAAGGAGGGAGAGTGTTATGGGTTGGAACTCTGAACTTGAAACAAGGATTCTTACAAGGTGCTAATTCAGTGATTAATAGTTCTCTAAGTTCAGTATGATTGATTTAATCTTACAACAAATAATGGTTTCCTAGTGAACTCACAGAGAGTCAATTCCATCTTCATCAGCCTCATGGTGGCTGGCCTGGCCTCCTGCATTTCCTCCATTGAGACCAAGTCCCATTTGAAGGCCACAAGAAAGCTATCTGAGCCCCAAATGAAGGAGATAGGACATTGAAGGAGATAATAAAGAAACATCTGGCTATTCCTGTGGTTATTAGTCTGCTGAAAAGAAGGTTACCCAGAGACCTCCAAAAACCCAAAAAGAACATTAGAGGAAAGGGATCCACATGTACAAAAATATTTGTGGTAGCCCTTTTTGCAGTGGCGAGAAACTGGAAACTGAGTGGATGCTCATCATGGAGAATGGCTGAATAAATTTAGGTATGTGAATGCTATGGAATATTATTGTTCTATAAGAAACGTCCAGCAGGATGATTTCAGAAAGGCCTGGAGAGATTGACATGAACTGATGCTGAGTGAAATGCTGAGTGAAATGAGCAGAACCAGGAGATCATTATACATGGCAACAAGATTATACATCAATTCTGATGAACATGGTTCCCTACAACAATGAGATGATTCAAACCAGTTCCAATTGTTCAGTAATGAATAGACCCATCTACACCCAGAGAGAGGAACTGAATGTGGTTAACAACATAGCATTTTCACTCTTTTTTGTTGTTGCTTGCTTGCATTTTCTTCTTCTTCTTTATTCTTCTTTGTTGTTGTTGTTGTTCTTTCTTCTTTTATTGGTTTGATTTGATTTTTCTTGTGCAGCACAATAATTGTATAAATATGTATATATTGTATAAATATAAATATATTGGATTTAATATATATTTCTACCATGTTTAATATATATTAGGACTACCTGCCATCTAGGGAGGGCATGGGAGAAGGGAGAGAAAATTGGAACACAAGGTTTTGCAAGAGCTAATGTTAAAGAATTGTCCATGCATATGTTTTGAAAAATAAAAGGCTTTAATATAAAAAAACAAAAACAAAAACAAAAAACAAAAAACCCCTCCACCTCCTCTCTCCCTTCCTGGTCTTTCCAATTGTAGAGCTCTTTCTACATTTTCTGTTACAGCGAAACAAACCTAATGTATTTCCATACACCATCCCATCTCATTCTTCATGACTTTGTAGAGGAGGTCCTACTGATTTGGACTATTCTGCTTCCTTACTTCCATATCTTACAAGCCCAGCCTCCATTCAAAGCATAGCACAAAAATCCATTCCTAATTCACCAATGATTGCTTTCTAGCTCTCAAATTGCTCAGTTACATTCTATAAAAAGAGTCATCATGGCTTGGGGAGACGGCTGGACCCAGAGCTCAGCACAGCTAGGCTAGGTGTTATGTCTAAAGAAAGTCCCTTAATCTGCATGTGCTCTAAGTCTCAGCTTCTTTAACTGAGCTTCTTGATCCCATAAGGGACCTCATAACTGAATGTTGGGTTCATGAAATGATGATTTATTATCAGTAAAAGTATAATTTTTATACCTATCATACTTGGGACTATGTAAAAATTTCTCAGGTAAAATGGGGTCAGGAATGAAAAAAAGTCTAAGAAGCCCTGTTTTAGGAAACTCTGCTACTTTAAATTGCAGAGAGGTGTTGACCTATATTAGTTAAGAGAGTTTCTTTATTCAGGAATTCCCTGTATTAATTAGATTATAAATTCAGTCTCTATCCTTACTTTATATGTATTAAATATAGACTTATGTGCACATGCTATGGCCTTATGAGAATATAATTTTTTTTATTGTTCAGTTGACTTCAACTTTATGTGATCCCAAGGCCATAGGGTTCATAGTATTTTCTTGGCAGGGATACCCAGTTTACCATTTCCTTCTGTTCATCCCCATTTTACAGAAGAGGAACTGAGATAAAAAGGGGTTTAAGGTCATACTGTTCATAAGTATCCAAGGTCAAATTTGAACTCAGACCTTCCTGATTCCAATTCCATGCTCTATCTAAATCACAGAACCTACCTGTTCCCATATATGCTTAGTCTCTAACAAAATACATGGTACATAGAAAATGTAAATAGGCAGTAGTCATGTGCTTGTTTAATTCAGTAATGGTCAGAATTTGGAGGCAGAATATCTGGGCTTCAATCTCAGTTCTTTTGCTTATTGCTTATATGACTTTTGGAAACCTATTTCTAGGACTTAGTTTCCTTATCTGCAAAATGAAAAGATTAGCCTAGATGGCTTCTATTGCCTTTTAATTCTATAACTCCAAATTAGTGAGAATTAATTTTTAATAATAATTTAATAGTTTCATCTGTAAGATGAAAAAGTTAGCCTAGATGACTTCTATTTGCCTTTCAATTCTATAACTCCAAATTGTCCAAAATGTGGCCCTAGAAGAGAAGAATAGGGAACGGGGGACAGGAGACATGAAGAATGGAGATAAGACAGGCTTTCTGATCAAGTCTCGTTTATTGTAGGGATAAGCATAAACTTATATAGGATAAAATGGAGCAAGAAACAAAGACTATAAATCCACAGAAAGTTCTTGTGACAGGAGTTATTCCAGAATGTAACTTGTGTGGAGACAGAATTCTTTACCCAGGGATGTTAAAAATAGAACCTTTGCCCCAGGTGTAAATTGTGTGGAGTAGGCTTCTTTACCCTAGGTGGGTATTTGCCTAGGAATATGACCTTTGCCCTCAGCTCAGTGCTGACTCCCCATACCAAATTAGTGAGAATTTGTTTTTAATAGCAATTTAAAGTTTACAAAGTGCTTCTATTATTATAAACCTTATTACCTTGATTTTATAGATTGGGAAACTGAGGCTCACAGATTTCTCCATAGTCATGGAGCTAGCAAAGGAGTTTGGTTCTAGATTCAAGTTACCGGATACATTTTTCTTTCCTTTCTATTCTTTGAATTTCTGTTACTTTGCCTGTAGATTTTCTCTAGGTGGAGGTCAGGGGACAAGGAGGAAAGATAAACCCCAAATCAGCTCAATTGCTTTGACTACTTGCCAGCAGCCTAAGTTAAAGCTCATTGCTGGAGGATGTGGAATTAAACTGGGTTGTGGGGGGGAATCATTTCCTTATTTCAGTCATCACAGCTGTAAGGAGAATACCTATGCAGAGACTTCTCTGATCTGAGTTACTTCATAGGATTATCAATTCAGAGCTAGAAAAACCTAAGAGGCTGGTTGGACCAATGTCTTTGTTTTAGGAATTGAGCAATTGTAGACATTGTAGTTATAGGAACTGAGACCCAAAGAAGAGAAAAAGCTGGTCAAATGTCATGCAAGTAGTAAGTAGAAGAACTAGGATTTAAAATCAAGTCCCTTGACATTGGATCCTTCGTTCATTCTACTTATCTCCCTCTAAAGCAGCAGCAGTTACACCTTAGAGGTCAATTTTGGGGAATGCCTTTGAGGATGATCATCCAGAGGAGGTAGAAGATGCTGGTGGGGATCAATGGAAAGAACTATAGGTGTTCATCCTGGAGAATAGAAACCTAAGGGGAGGGTCATTACAAGTATCTCTAAATATTTGAAGGGCTAGCATGGGAAAAAGGAATTACTTCTGTTCTAAGACTGAAAGGGATTAATTGAGATAAAAGGGAGGATTGAATTTATCATAAGAAAAATTAAGAATTCATAGAAGCAAATTCCCAATGGTTAGGGATAACATGGTTCAAAGGAAAGACCACTGGCTTTTTAGGCAGAAGGGCAGGCTTGGAATTTTCTTCCTTTCACTTGCTGGCTCTGTGACCCCAGGTTCTGGACCTCTGATTTTCCATCTATAAATTTAAGAGGTCAGACTAGAGTAGGATGAGTCATGAGCATCTGTTAAGTATTTCCTGAATGCCAGCAATTTGGCTAAGCAATTTACAAATATCTCATTGGATTATCTAATTTGAGCTTCATGACATGACAGGTCCCTTCTGCCTCTAAATTTATGAATATTTAATCTTAAGTAGAGATATATGAAAGAGAATCGGTAACTTCAGGAAATATTGAGTTCTTCCATAGTGGGGAGCATAGAGCGAAGGATGGGTAAGGGTCTGTCTGATGAATTATAGATGGGATTCTTATTCATTTTGGCATTGAATTAGAAGTCCTCCAAGGTTTCTTTCATCTTGGAAATCCAATGACACTTGATTTTGTCAGGCAGTGAATATCCCAGGCATGTGCATGGCTTTGGACTTCATTCCAACTTCCATTCTGATTTCCAATTCAACCTCTCTCTCTTTCAGGGCTCTTCATCCTGTTGGTCACTGCTGCAGCACAGAAGCAGGGAGGTAAGTCTACTGAGAACTAATCCCACTCAGTGCCACATCCTAGTGAAGGGATCACTGACCAAGCAAAAAAGAGTTTCTTCCATAGGATGGGCCATGGAACTATCTTTTTTATGAAATGAGACAAGTGATTCCTGTTATCGTTAGTAAATCCCACTATATCTCAAATCTCTTCCCATCTTCGACAAACTTGGCCTTTTTGTAAAATAAGATCACATGTGATCTTTAAATTCCTTCCACTTCTGATATTTCCATGTCCTCTGTTTTAAGAACCCTCACAGCACTGACATTTTAAGAATCTAGGTTATAGAAAGTGGACCTTCATGACATTCTCCAGGTCCTTCATTCACGGCAAGCCATGTAACACTCTTCTAACCCATGACCTTTTTCTCTCTAGGGGATTTTTGTGTTGGTGATATCTCTGAGAACATGAGCATACAGTATCTGACTTTTAAAAAGTTGTTCCCTACACCCAGGGGACATTTCTGACCAATCTTTCTTCTCCTGTAGTTTCCTGTCCTCAGTGTCCTAAGCATTCCAGCTGCATCAATGGCATTTCCTGTTCCTGCCAGGATGGATATACTTCTGAGTCTGGGAACATATTCTTCACTGACCCCAGAGAGATATGTAAAGGTAAAGAGGACTCTGGGAAAGATGGATTTCTAACCAGAGATTTATGGGCTGGAGGGAATTAAGGTGTAATGGGTATGGAAATTTAGAGAAGGGAATCTTTTTACTGATAATGACATAGACTGAAGAAGTGATGGAAATGGGAAATTTAGCTTGTCAAAGAGCCAGGAGAAAGTCAACTATGAGATGGAACCCAGAGCAATCCTGGCTCACTTATGAGTCATGGAATCACAAAATTTCGGTTATAAAGAATCCTGGAGGCCCATTAGTCCAACCCAAATTGACCAATGAATACAATGTGACTGGCACCCAACATTTGCCTCCTCAGGCAAGGAGGAAGCCATGATCTTCTGAGTCAGCCTAATTGACTTTTGACTAGCTCTGTTAGGAAGTTTTTGTTTGGCATCAACTATACATTTGCCTCTTTGTAACTTTCATTCATCCATCCTGTTTTCCCCCTGAGAATAAATACAACCAATCTATTACCTCTTTATAGGTTTTTAAGTACTTGAAGATAGCTATGATGTCTCCCCTGAGTCTTCTCTTCTTTATAGTAAAATCCTTCCTTCCTTGAACTGGTCCTCACATGGCATGGACTCAAGATGCTTTAGTATTCTGATTCTTCTTTTGGAGACTCTCCAGCTAATAAGTGTACTTACAAATCTGTAGAGTTTACAACCCTTTTGAGGGAATGTGATTAGAGTAGCATATAATGGGATAACTACCTTCCTATTTCTAGTTAATATGCCTCTCTTAAGGCAACCTAAGATCACAAGGACTTCTTTGGCTGCCCGAGAAAAGATTTTAGTTATCCCTATTAAATTTCATCTTGATACATTCATTTCAGTGCTGTTGACTAAAGATGTCAAATTCATAGGCCATGGATTTACAGAGAGATGCAAAACTTTGAAGGAAGAAAAAGCCAGATTAAGATATAATCAGAAATATTTACCAAAATAAATAAAAATATAGTATGATATAAATAATGTTAATTTGTCATGTTTGAAATTAGTGTGACCTGTAGGATCCTTTTTCTGTTTTTGTTTGACAAAATCTTTGGGGATTCTGTCTGTGTTATAGAAAACACTCCTCTGAACTTTGTATCCAGGAAAATTGATAAATAGTCACCTACTCAAACTATGACTCTATCTAATGAGAAAAGTCTTAATAAACACAGATATACTTACAAAATCCTGGGGGATTCCACTGGAGATGTCTTTATGAATTATTATCAAACCATTTGAGTTCAAACATTCAAATAATTTCATATCCATCTATTTGTCATGTAGTGAAGTAATCTCCCTCAATTGATATCTCCCTATTCACAAATGCTTTGTAGAGATTCATTCTCAGGGATTGAATGCTCCTATTTCCTTTTATTCTCTCCATCCTAGTGATTCTGAATCCCTAATCATGGAAGAACAAATACCACTTTTCAGCCCCAGCTGCTCTCTCCCTTTTTACTACCTCCCCCATTCTTCCCTAACCCCATTCCCCATTTTGCTTCCTAGAAGGCCTGTTTCATAATCTTAATCTTAAATCTTTCTTGATCTTTTCCATATTTTGAAACTCACTGAAATCCAGCTCCTTCCTGAAAGCACTGTTTTACCCTCTTTTTATTCAATAAACTCCACTGACTATTATTTCCAGAAGAAATCTAAAGTTTTTTCTTTGGTTGTTAGATAGTGCCTTGGATAAAGTGCTGAAGTCAGAAAGACCTGAGTTCAAATCCTGCCTCAGACAATGACTAGCTTTGTAACCCAGGGCAATCCATTTAACCTCTGTTTGCCTCAATTTCCTCATCTGTAAAATGGGGATAATAGCAGCATTTATTCCTCAGGGTTGTTATGTGGATCAAATGAGACAGTATTTATAAAGTGCCTTGCAAATCTTAAAACACTAAGAGCTTGTTATTACCTAGTTATTATTTATGAGATCAATGAGATTATAATTGTAAAACATTTAGTACAGTCCTGGCATATAGCATTAAAATATTTCCCACTATGGACCTTTCTAATAATTCTTTGGTTTTCAATCTTTCTAGTTGATCAGGATGTAGAGTGGTTCATTTTCTAGGATTTTGTGGATTTTTTTTTGCTTAGGGTAGAGTTGCTCAAACTTTTTCCACTTATATACTTAGTTATGAGACCTCATATAGGATCATGAACCGCAGACAGTTTAAGAAACTGGAGTCTAGAGGATGAGGCTTTACTCTTTCCTCCTCTACCACTACTTTGGTTGTTCTCTTCATTGACTTTTTTTCTTTTCTTTTCTTTTTTTTTTTTTTTTTTTTGGTACTGTATTTTTTTTTCTTTCTTACTTTTTTAAATAGCTTTTTTATTTACCAGATATATGCATGGGTAATTTTACAAACCTTTTGTTCCAATTTTTCCTCTCCTTTCCCCCACCCTCTCCCCCAGATGGCAGGTTGACCAATACATGTTAAATATGTTAAAGTATAAATTAAACACAATATATGCATACATGTCCATACAGTTATTTTGCTGTACAAAAAGAATAGGACTTTGAAACAGTGTACATTTAGCCTGTGAAGAAAATAAAAAATGCAGGTGGACAAAAATAGAGGGATTGGGAATTCTATGTAGTGGTTCATAGTCATCTCCCAGAGTTCTTTCTCTGGGTGTAGCTGGTTCAATTCATTACTGCTCTATTGGAACTGATTTGGTTCATCTCCTTGTTGAAGAGAGCCACGTCCATCAGAATTGATCACCATATAGTATTTTTGTTGAAGTATATAATGATCTCCTGGTCCTGCTCATTTCACTCAGCATCAGTTCACGTATGTCTCTCCAGGCTTTTCTGAAATCCTCCTGCTGGTCATTTCTTACAGAACAATAATATTCCATAACATTCATATACCACAACATATTCAGCCATTCTCCAATTGATGGACATCCACTCAGTTTCCAGTTTCTGGCCGCTAAAAAGAGGGCTGCTACAAACATTCTTGCACATTCAGGTCCCTTTCCCTTCTTTAAAATCTCTTTGGGATATAAACCCAATAGTAATACTGCTGGATCAAAGGGTATGCACAGTTTGATAACTTTTTGAGCATAGTTCCAAATTGCTCTCCAGAATGGCTGGATGTATTCACAATTCCATCAACAATGTATCAGTGTCCCTGTTTTCCCACATCCCCTCCAGCATTACACATTATTTTTCCCTGTCATTCTAGCCAATCTGACAGGTGTGTAGTGGTATCTCAGAGTTGTCTTAATTTGCATTTCTTTGATTAATAATGACTTGGAGCATCTTTTCATATGGCTAGAAATAGTTTCAATTTCTTCATCTGATAATTGTCTGTTCATATTGGAGAATGATAAGTTAGAGTCAATTCTCTATATATTTGGAATCTTCATTGACTTTTAAATGCTGCTGACAGTAGCATAGTAATCATATTTATCAATTCTTCCTGTATCCACAATATAGTTTGCCTGGGCCATGATAAACACACACACAATGTATGTATTCATGTATGTATATGTAGACCAAACATATGTATATGTATGTCTACATATACATACATGTATCTATATTATAGATGTATATATATATATATATTTATACATATATATTTTTTCTATCTCAAAGACAACTAAGAGCTCTCTTACCTTGGCTGCTGGTTCTTTGTTTGCTGTATTTGTTCTATACACAGATCATTCTCTCTGATAGAGATACAGAAAAAAAAAATAACACTTGAGCAGCCCTTCCTTATCACAGTTCTACCCACTTTGAAAAATAATCCTATCCCTTCTTTGAAACACTTCTTTTTTTTCCTAAGGTAGCATAAAAATAGTCTTTGTTGTCACCAGTTTGAACTCATTCTGAATATTAGTCTTTTGATACTACTCTTTTGTGATTGCGCCACATTTCTATTATCTTCTGTTACTTTTTCATACTTCCTTTTAAAAATCTGAACCAAGTGGCTAATTGTAAGGGTTAAAAAGCCTCTAGAAGCAAGGAATGCAGTGAGAGAGAGAGAGAGAGAGAGAGAGAGAGAGAGAGAGAGAGAGAGAGAGAGAGAGAGAGAGAGAGAGAGAGAGAGCGCACCACAGAGGGAGAAATAAAGAGAAGAGTTTCAGCAGATAATTCAGGATAATTGAAATCTCCATTATTATTATGTCATGCCTTTGTTCCAGGCATATGACTTGCTTCCCGAATTCTGTATCTCTTTCTGGCTAGGCAGAATTGGAATTACTCCAATGACAAAATGACTTTTGTTTTTCCCTCCACATATCTTTACCCAAATGCATTCCATCATTATTCTCCCTTCAAATTCCTGTATTTGAGTACATAAATCTTAATGTACAACACTATGCACCTGCCTTATACTCATCACTTTCTCTTTTGAATAATGTATACTCAATCAAAATTACATCCCAACCATGTCTTATCCCCATGTCTCAGTGATGCCTGTAAAGTCAGATTGGTCTCCTTGCATTCAGACCTATAATTTATCTTGTATATTAGCTAAATTACATGCATTTGTATATAGAAACTTGAGGTCCTAAAGTTTACTACTGATATTTTTTCTTGTATTTCATCTCCTTTAACTTCTGATGGTCTCAGTAACAATTCTTCATCCTAATTCATAGCTCTCTCTATGGTATTTTGCATGATGGATGCCCTTAGCTTAATTTTATCATATTTTTTCATTTGAATTTGTTGTAGTCATTGTATATATTGTTTTGCCATTTAACTCTTCATTATACATTAGTCTATATAAAATATTTTTATATGTTTCTGAACCTCCAACTCAGAACTGCCATTTTTTTAGGAAGTAAAAATAATTCCATTACATTTAGGCAGCACAGTTTGTATAGCCAATACCCAATTTATGAGCAGCCACTGTATTTAGAATAATTTCCTGCCACAGAAATTCCTTATCTGAATATTCTATATAGTGTCTTCTTTGCTTTTTGATTTTCCTGGGGCATATATGTTTGGCAGATGAGAATTTTCTATGGATGTATTTTTTATTATAACTTTTTATTGACAGAACATATGCATGGGTAATTTTTTACAACATTATCCCTTGCACTCACTTCTATTCCGACTTTTCCCTTCCATCCCTCCACCCCCTCTCTAGATGGCAGGCAGTCTTATACATGCTAAATATGTTATAGTATATCCTAGATACAATATATGTCTGCAGAACCTTATAGTTCTCTTGTTGCACAAGAATTGGATTCAGAAGGTAAAAATATCCTGGGAAGAAAAACAAAAAATGCAAGTAGTCCACACTCATTTCCCAGTGTTCCTTCTCTGGGTGTAGCTGATTCTGTCCATCATTGATCAATTGGAACTGAATTAGATCTTCTCTTTGTCGAAGATATCCACTTCCATCAGAATACATCCTCATACAGTATTGTTGTTGAAGTGTATAATGATCTGGTTCTGCTCATTTCACTTAACATCAGTTCATGTAAGTCTCTCCAAGCCTCTCTGAAATCATCCTGCTGGTCATTTCTTACAGAACAATAACATTCCATAACATTCATATAATATAATTTACTCAAACATTCTCCAATTGATGGGCATCCATTCATTTTCCAGTTTCTAGCCACTACAAAAAGAGCTGCCACAAACATTTTAGCACATGTGGGTCCCTTTCCCTTCTTTAGTATCTCTTTGGGATATAAGCCCAGTAGTAGCACTGCTGGATCAGAGGGTATGTACAGTTTGATAACTTTTTGGGCATAGTTCCAAATTGCTCTCCAGAATGGTTGGATTCATTCACAGCTCCACCAACAATGATCAGTGTCCCAGTTTTTCCGCATCCCCTCCAACATTCATCATTATTTTTTCCTGTCATCTTAGCCAATCTGACAGGTGTTCTACTGATATATTAATGCATCTGTCTTCCCATAGCCCCACCAACATGGACTATTTTGATATTTTTATCATATTTGGCAATTCACTGGGCATAAGGAAAGCCACAGAATTACTTTAATTTTCATTTTTCTCAACATTATTTAAAGCAGTCTTTTCTACGGCTGATAATAGCATGCAAATATGTTAAGAAAGGTGTAGACATTGACTGCATATCTATTGGAAAATTTCTTGATTTTATATATTTGTCTCCATTTCTTTATAATTGGGGATATTTGATACAAATATTTTCTCCAATCAAACATCTTTCACATTATCTGAGCTATATTTTTTCAAGCAAAAGCTTTTTGAATTCATCTTATTAAATATCTGTTTTTCTTCTATTATCTCTTCTGAGCGTTTTTTGATGAAGACTTTTCATCTAGCATTTTCTGAAATATACCTCCATCAATTTTCCTCCATATTTTAAATGATATAACCTTTTTATATTTGAAGAGGACACAGTGGATAGCATATGGTGATAGGAAGACTTTTCTTTATGGTTCAAATCTGGTCTCAGATACTGACTATCTGTGTGACCTTGGGCAAGCCACTTTATCCTGGTTTCCTCAGTTTCTTCATCTATAGAATGAATAGGAGAAGCCACTGTTGCAGTATCTATGCCAAGAAAACCCCAAATGGGCTCACAAAGAGTCAGGAACAACTGAAAAATGATTGAACAAGAGCAAACCTTCTTGAAACTGGTCTACAGTATGATATTGATTAAATTTAAGAAACTATCAGATTGTGAAGCTGTGCTATTTGCATTTAGTATATGGATTGGGTTAGGTATTGGAATTATCAATGAATGATTCAAGTGTTTTAAGTTTTCTGATATTATTTCATGAAGCTTTTACTTTGTGCAGAGGATCACTATTTCTACCATAGGTCTAGCTTTAATTACCATATATTTGGGGTCTATTTTTTTTTATTTGAGGTTTTTTGAGTTTGTATAAGAAATAAACATTCTGCCCTTCTGTTGATCACATGGCTATGTTCTTACTGGATATCTGTACCTTTTATTCTCTTTATCCCTTTACTCTAACTCCTTTTTTGGGGGGGAGAAGGAGGTTTAGTCCCTTTCATTACTGTATATCTCTATCTTTTTTCATTCCTTTTACTCCCTCCTTTAACGAGTTGACAATCTCACCTGTCTTTCCCTTCTCTCATGCAATTCTTTTTGTCCTACCAGTTTGTTTTACTGAAATATTCTTACTTTGAAACTACATGTCTTCTTTTTCTCCTTTAATTATTTATCTTGTCTTTGGGTTCTTTTTCTCCTTCAGATGGAGTCCTTCTCCTCCTTCTTCTGGAGTATTTCTCTTTGGGAAGAACAGTTGAAAGATTTCCCACCTTTAAGCTCAAGCTCTTCTTCATATACTCAGTTTTCTCCAAGACATATTCACAATTTCTTTTTCCTTTGAAATCAACTCAAGTCTATTTTCTTCAATCTCTTCTGCCATAAAACTTTCTCTTTTCAGAATAAGATGGTAATAAGTCAAGCAATTTTAATGAGAATCTCTTCTAGGCTTGAAAGCAAGAGTTTAGGCCTGCAGACAAAACGGAATATCTGAGGTTGAATATGCTCCTGGATTTTGGAACAGATAATAGCAAGGCTATAGCACAATCATTTAAGGAAAATTCATGTTATTCCCAATAGTAATGTTGGTATCATCTTTGAATTTCCCTCTTTCTTGACTCTTTTATCTCCTTTATTCCCTCTATGTATCCATATTCATTCAGTTGACATGTCTTGTTAATTCTGTTTCTGCAATATTGTCTACTGCCTCCCCTACCTTCATACATACACCACTGTTGTTCAGGACCTTATCGCCTCTCTTATAAGATTACTTTGTTTTAGAACTCTACCCCTTTATCCACCATCTTCCCAGTAGCAAATTATATTCCTAAAGCATAGGTATGGCCATGTTAGTTTCCTATTCCAAAAGCTTAAATGGCTTCCTTTTGCTTCTGAGATATAGTACATACATCTCTGTGAAGTATTTTAAGCCTTCTACAATCTTATTTCCAAAATGATATATCAGACTGGTTTCACAATACTGTTCTTCACACACTCTGAGTTCTGGTCCAATTGGCCTATTTGTTACTTTCTGCATATGACATGCATTTCCTTTTCCATCTTTGCATCCTTTTGTAGTCTTTCCCCTGTGCCTGACATGCACTTCCTTCTCATCGTTGTCTCTTGATTGTCTAGTTTTCCTCAAGGCTCACCTCAAATACTATCACATGAGACCTCTCCAACAAAATTACTTTGTGTTTCCTTTGTATATATTTTATATCAATTCATCTGTGTGTACTTGGTTTTTTCCCAGTGAAATGTAAGCTGCTTGTGGGCAGGGAGTGCTATTTTGTTTCTGTCTTTGTATCCCCAGGACAGGACCCATAAGCAAAAGTTTCATAAATGCTGATTGAATGAATTGAGTGGATAGATTGATAGATGGGTAAGTGAAAGGATGGGTGAATGGATGGATAGAAGAAGGAGAGGGTAGAAGAATGAATGGATGGATAGATGGATGAAGGAAAGGATCAATGAGCAAATGGATGGATGGAATGATATCTCTTCTTATGTTGCAGATATTAATGAATGTGATGACAACCCTGCTATATGTAAGGACAATGTATGTATCAATCAAGATGGAAGTTATCAGTGTAGCTGTTATAGCTCATATTACGGAGTCCATGTATTCTTGAGTTTTTTCAGATCCTGTCCAGGTAAGAACTTTTTGTTTTCTTTATTGTTGCATTAGGAAAATGTAGCCAGTCTCACGATTTATAAGAGACTAGATGAAGTTTAGAGGGAAGGCTGGCTCAGAGAATATGTTATGAAAGCTGTATGTAGCTATCATGGATAAAGTGCTGAACTAGAAGACATAGATTTAAATCTTATGTTACACAGTTACTAGCAGTGAGGTGCTGGATACTTGCAGCCTCTCTGGGCCTCCTTCTATTTAGATGTAAGATGAGTAAATTAGATTCAATGATCTCAAAGATCCTTTCAACTCTAAATCTATAATACTAAATATTTGAAGGACTGGCTCAGGAGAGAGGGGCAGAACAAGATAGAATGTAATTGAAGGTGGAAAGAGAAAAATTTAAACTAAGTAGCAGGAAAAAAAATTGGTGATATCCTCCCTGGAGGGCTTTAAGGGGTGGCTACTTAATAGTCACTGATTGGGACTGCTTTTGAGTCCTTCCCAATGCTGAAATGCTTGTGTTTTTCCTTTTGTAGACGACACACCATCTTCTGGAGACAACAATCAGGTGAGTGTAGAGCCTCACCTTGAGAAGTAGTCCCAAAGTGTCTGCTAAGCACTCACAAAGGCAGACAGGCAGAGAAATCAAAATTTAGGTTTTCAGAGAGTCACAGAGTGCATACTGGGCAGATGGGCACAATGAGTTATACAGGATAAAACTTAATTTAGGGGAGAGAGAGAGAGAGAGAGAGAGAGAGAGAGAGAGAGAGAGAGAGAGAGAGAGATTTTCAGCCCATCATGGTGACTACTATTTCAGGCTTCCTGGGTGCCATATAACTCTTAGGTAATTATTTGTTTTGTTTTATTTTATTTTCTGAAATGTGCTGCAGATTTCTGAAAATATTCTGAATATATTTAATGATACACCATTTGGTGGAAACAAAAGTACCATTGCCCTTTCAGTCACCAACCTGCTTCAAAAAATGGAGATAATGATATTAGAAAGTGCATTTAAACCCCAAAATGGAATACAAGCCCAAGACCCCTACATAGGTAAGAGAAAGCTGCCCAGATTCCTTTGCTAGAGCTTTGCATTTCTTCAAAGAGTTTTTGAGAACAGGAGCCAAAATTCTGATTTTCTTTGCAAATTTCCTGACACATAGTAATGCTCAATAAATGATTTTCATTTCACTGAGTCTTGGACAATAATAGCAGGGTCTTTGCCTGATGATACTTAGAACATTTTCAGCCTGGGTCTGCTGGCATGAGCTTCTAGAATCAGGTTCATTTTGAGACCCTGCAAGTGGAAGCATTCCAGCAAGAGAAAGGAAAGATTTCATGGGTGGCTGAAGAAAGATGGAGGAAAATCACAAAGCCATGACGACTAAGTCCACTGCAAAATTATATTATATAACTTAACTGGCTCATCATTATAGAAAAGCAATATCTTTATACCTTTCTAGTGGATTTGCTTTCCCACTCACCCCAAGGACTCTTCTAGCTCTCTTCATCCCTCCTCAAACTCCCATGATTGCCATTCCACATACTCTCTCAAATGAGAAGCATGTCTCATGAAAAACTGAAGCCATTTGGCAAGACATCCCTTTTTTTCCCTCCTCCCTCACACCACTTTATCTTCCATCTCTTTCCACTTCTATCTTTTTCTACACACTAGTCTCTAAGGGGAAAACTATATATGTATCATCTGTACTCTTTCACTAATTTTCAATCTCTCCATGTTTTACCAGTGGCTTCCTTACTGTCTTTAAACAAATCTAAGTGTTCCCTGTTGTTAGAAAACCCTTCCTTGTTCTGTCCATCTCCATTAGTTATCATCTCATCTCTCTCTTCCTTTTTTGTGGATAACTGCTTTGAAAAACCTATCTATAAAAGATGCTTCTACTTACTTTTCTATTACCCCCTTTCAGTGCTCTGGCTTTTGACATCATAATTCAGATGAAACTTCTCTTTTCAAAACTATCAATTACTTTCCTTTGCAACAACAACAACAAAATTTGGTTCTGCACATATATATTGTACATAAGATATACTATAAGATATTTAATATGTATGGGAATGCCTGCCATCTGGGGGAGGGGGGGAGGGAAAGAGGGGAAAAACTCGGAACAGAAAGGAGTACAAGGGATAATGTTGTAAAAAAAAAAACAACAACAAAAACTACTATACATATGTACTGTCAAAGAAAATGTTATAATTATAAAAATTAAAAAAAAACTATCAATTACTTCTTAATGGATAATTTTAATGATCTTATCTCACAGGTCTTATCCTTATTAACCTTTCTGCAATGTTCTATCACCCTTTCCCCGGATACTTGGTTCATTATAGGTTTTTGTGACACTGCTCTTCTTCCTACATGATTAACACTTTTCCTCAATCTCCTTTGTTAAATCTTCATCAAGGTCACACTCACCAAGAGTGAATGACCCCATAAGTCTTTGTTCTGAGTCATCTTTTCTCCCTTTACACTTTTCCGCTTTGTAACCTCATTGGCTTCCACAGATTAAACAATCATTTTTATGCTTATTTTCAGATCCATTTATCCAACCCTAATTTCTCTCCTAACTAGCATTCTCACATTTCTAGCCATCTATTAAACATCTCAAATTGGTTGAGTTCTTATACTCAACTGTCCAAAATGGAATTCACTCTTTGCTCCCATTCTCAAGCCCTCTTCTTTTCCTTACTTTCCTCTTGCTGTTAAGGAGAGTCCCATCCTAGATGTCTTCATTCTCTGTAATCCTTCTCATTTAATTCCAATTTTACTTTGTAACATCTCTTGTGTAAGCCCAAAAATATCCTCTGATATTGTCATTACCCATGTTCAGGACCTCATCACCTCATATCTAGATTGTTTTCTGAAAGTGCAGATCTGACTATGCCACCTTTCTATTCAATTAATTCCAATGACTTTTTGCTACCTCCAAGATCAAATGTAAAATCCTGTTTGGCATTCAAAGCTCTTACTAATGTCTCTAACTTCTCCATCCCCACTCTGACCTTTCTAAATTTCTTATACCTTAGTCCCACCTCTACTCCTCAGTGACTCCTCCTTCTGACTGTTCCTCAAACAAGACACCCCATCTCTCAGCTCTTGGCATTTTCGCTGGCTGTCCCCCAAACTTTGAATTCTCTCTCTTCTCATTTCTGCTTCCTGACTTCTTTAACTTCTTTCAAATACCAATCTAAAATTCTACTTTCTACAAGAAGATTTTCCTGTCTCCCCTTAAAACTAATGCCTTCCCTCTGTAATAATTTCCAATTTATCTTGTATGTATCATATTTCTACATAGTTCTTTGTATGTTATTTCTCCTATTATATCTTTGGGTTAAACCTGAAGAACTAAGACTGTTTTAGGCTTTTTAAAAAATATTCTTAGGGCTTAGCATAATGCCTGGCATATAAGAGGGGCTTCATAAATGCCTATTGACTGATTGGCTTTAGGATTTGGTATTATGCTGGATTAGTGCTAGGATTTAGGTAATTAATATTCAGACAATGTGGTTCTGGAGCTCCTTGTGCAGTCCTCTGGGATACTAGGAAACTCTTCATGCCTAAGGAAGGATATTGCAAAAGTTGGCTTCTGGTCTTGGGATAGCAGCCAACAGAATATGGATGAGTTGGCATAAGTCCAATCCCCTATGCAAATAAAAGAACTGAAGGTATGGATCCCCTAATACTATGATCAGTAGCAAAAGCTTTGTGTATGAAGGTGAGAACACTGTCTAGGCGCTCATACTGTACCACCAGACTTTGCACAGATCAAAGCTAATAATCTGGCTTTATCCTAGTGTGCTCCAAGACTAAATTAAATAAAAAAGGAATTGAAGACAAGGGTCATAGTTCACATGGACTATGAAAACCATTAGGTGCCATAAGTGGTCATGGTGCCTTCCCCAATTAGTGCTAAGGAGGTTTCTAAAGTCTTTAATTCCATAAAGAGGAAATGTGTCTGGTCCCACAAGTTCTTCAAACAAAAACTAGAGGTCCCTTTGTCAAGGATGTTGTGGAAGGGACTCATAATTTTGGTATCAAGTAGATGGGATGAGCTCTGAGCTCTCTTTTGACTCAGAGTTTTTCCCATTCCTGTAGAGACTAATTTTCTTTCTTGGGGGGGGTGGGATGGGGGGGGCATTGTCACCAGTTATTGACACACAAGTTGTTCCAAACAATAACTGCTCTGAGAGAAATAAGATCTTCACACTGAAGGCTGGAGAAGATGCAATGAATATCCCTTGCAATGAAGTCATCAGAGGAAACACCAAAGGTGGGTGCTCACAATGGGGCTTTCATGAAGGCCTACTTCACTATAGTTTGTCCTTTGGTCACTAGGCATGGGACTCTTTAGGGACTATTGGGCCCCCAGATGTGTGATCTCTAAAATCCATCTTGGCCATTGACCTCATTGTTTTATTCTATTTGCTTTATTTTATTTGTAGTAGTTGTGGGGGATAGGAAAAGAGGAGGGGATTTTATCTTAGGGATTTCTGGTCATATTGGTTTTGATTTTTCCTTTCTGCCCCAGGCCCTCTTGCCACCAAAGGTTTTGTTACAGGCTTTGAATATTGGTCTCAATGAAATTTCATGAAGAGAATATTATGTTCTTGACATAGTTTAATGATATCTATTCTCCAGTCTTTTCACAGGTGCTATAGCCCCTCCTAATCTACAAAAGACGAATAATTATTTGACCAAAACAATTTACTTTAAAATAAATATTCCAGACATATTACCAAAAATAACTGGAATGAAAGCACAGTAGGACAAAAATGGAGATTTTCTATCTGCCTTTCTCTCATTTCTCTTTTTGTTTCTATTTGCATGCATAGGCATGTTTATGTGTCACTCTGCGTCTTCTGTGGACCAATTAGCTCCCTCTTTAGTGCTTTTCCAGTAGACACAGAGGAATTTGAAGCCTTGGGTCTATGTGTGTGTGCATTAGATATTTTCACTTTTTGAAATTTTTTGGCATGTGTTTTCACTTGGGTTGACTTAAAAGAAAAAAAAAAAAAAGAATCTAGGAAGACTCCTGTCTTCAATTCCTAGAATTCAAATCCTAGAAAGTGATGTCTTGTAGTTGGAAATGATTTAGATGTTTCACAATGGTAAAACCTCAATGGAGCTTCTAGCATGATGCTTTGGGTACTCACCAAACCTAGTTCAACAAGCCTTCACTTGGTGCCTCCTATGTGGTGGGTTTTATTACTGGCACTGGGGGAGATACAAGGCTTACAAAAATCCTGGCTTTTGTTCTTAGGAAGTTTCCAGTAGATAAGAAGGAGGGAAAGTCAGGTCCATCCAGCCTACTTGCAGGCAGATGAGTGTGACTTCCTGTTTATTTTACAGGAAATCAAATCTCCCAGCTCCTTGCTTTAAATGGCTCACCCCACACCTGCAATGCTCTCTTTTCTCATTCCCACCTCTAACTTCCATAATTTCCTTCAAGACCCATTCTACAAGAAACTTTTCTGGAGCCTGTTTGCCTAACCCTTCCTCCTTCTCCTCTCAATCACGACCTTCCCTTTGAAATTACCTGTCATTTACCCTATCTATAGTTTTTTCCCTGTTGCTTTTCCCACCCACATTAAACTGTGAGCTCCATAGCAGGGACATATTTTTCCCTTTCTTTGTATCATCACTGCTTACTACAACATCTGGTATACAGTAAAAATTAATTGGTTTTCTCCTTCTCTGTCTCTGGTTCTTAGACACACACACACACACACACACACACACACACACACACAGCTAATAAACAGCAAAGGTGTGAGGCAATATGTTTTTTGAGGCTTAAGAGGGAAGAGGATTTAGGAGCAGAATGGATTAGGGAAAACTTTTTGAAGGAGAGTCATTTTAGTTGAGCTTCAGAGGATAGGAAGGAATTCAGTAGAAAATGTGGTGTGTGTGTGTGAGAGAGAGAGAGAGAAAGACAAAGAGAGAGAGAGAGAGAGAGAGAGAGAGAGAGAGAGAGAGAGAGAGAGAGAGAGAGAGAGAGACAGAGACAGAGAAAGAAAGAGAGACAGAGAAAGAGAGACAGAGACAGAGAGATGGAGGGTCAGTATGTGTTTCTCTTTCATCCTCTTCATCTTCAGCTTTAGTTTCAAGTTGGAAATGTACAAACTCTAGTCAAGGTTTTCATAATTGTCAATTGCTTTCTGGCCTGTGTGCTGGTGCAAACTCTCTTTAAAAGCCAAAAAGCAAACACAAACCTATTTTGGCTGGCTGCAGGTCCTATCACACAGGATCTACTTCAGGGTTTTCCGTGCCTCTTTTTCCTTCTCCTTTGGCCCCAAGCTCAGTTTTCATTTTCGCCAGATTTAAGAACTGACTCTGGAGAATTGGACTGAGGCCCTAGAATACAGTGGAGACAGACTACGAGGTGAGACTCATTCCCCACAGATGCAGTCCTTCCTCCATCCCTGCTCCATACTCAGCAGCAACAACTGTATTTGGGTTCCCAGCCATGGAGAGCAATGGAAACTGAAGTCCTTGCTCTGATTATGTCTTCTCAGGTCAAAGTGCTGTTGCTTTTCTCTCTTATACTATCCTGGGAAATATCATTAATGGATCTTTCTTTGAGGAGAAGAGACATTTGCAGAAGGGGAGCAATATTTCCTTGAACTCCAGGGTAGTGAGTGGTACCATTGGACAGCGACAAAACAGCACCCTCACCAGCTCTGCTATCCTTATCTTTAAGCATCTTCAGGTGAGTGAAAATCATGACTCTTAAGCCCTGTGAGTATGACTTTAGAGTTGGGGTAGATCTTACAAATCATCTTGTCTAACACTCATATTCTCCATAAGGGAAACTGAGGTTTAGAGGGAAGAATATGACTAATGGGGTGACAAGCAGTTAATGATTAGAACTCAATTTTATATAGGGATTGTTTCATTCATTGTGCTCACTGGGGTCTCAAACATGCCAGTACATGCTTTATAAATGTTTATTGAGCGATTGACCTCCATTCCTGGTGGCAAAATTATTTTTTTACTCTAGCTCCCTATTTACAATCCTTAAACCTGTGTCTTATAAGTGGCTTCACAGGTGTATGCAGAAAGGTTTACAGAGTGACTAAGAGAGAAATTCTGACTTTTTACAAGGCAGTTTTCTTTCTCATTTTTGGTTGTTGTTTTCTTTTGTATTTTTTTGGGGGGTAGGGGGGTTGGAAGGCAATTGGGTTTAAGTGATTTGCCCAGTTAGTAAGTGTCTGAGGCTATATTTGAACTCGTAACTCCAGGACTGTTGCTCTATCCACACTCTCACCTACTTGCACTTTTGTCCTTCATTTTTAAAGAAAAAATTACATCATGAGTGTCTCATTGTGTCTTCTAGAGCCATCAAAGTCCAGTGGCAAGACAAAAGTCATAATTGGCAATGTCCTGGGCTTGGTTTTGGATTTAAAATAAATAGCCATTTCATTTTGGTCTCTTCTGGCTCTCAGGATTTTATGCCTTATTTAACTTGGCTGTCTTTCAAGGTTCCCTTCCTCCATTATGATGGTAAGGGGGGATCAATGTTTTATCAATGGTACTCAAGAAGTTCACCATGAGTAAAGATGTAAACTCTTCTTTTCCAGGAAAGTTATACCCAAGGCCACAAATTCCTCTGTGTCTACTGGAAAAGCACTAAAGAGGGAGCTAACTGGTCCACAGAAGGCTGTTCCCTATTGAAAACCAATGCGACTCATACCAGCTGCAACTGCAGCCACCTGTCCACCTTTGCAGTCTTGATGGCACTCACAGACCAGGTATCCTGGTTTGTATATTCCATTCAGATCGAAGCATTGTCAGGAAGCTTCATCTCACCATTTTCCTCTGCTAGTTCCTTTATCCTGTCCTTACTGATCCCATTCTGCTGTATATCAGAAAGTTTTTGTGTTTCTAATTATTTCAAAGTCTGATTTCTATTTATTTTAAAACCTTTAATTCAGGAGAGCCCCTAGAGATCATCTTGTTCAGAATCTTTGGTTTATTGTTCATGAAGAAGGATTAATCTGATCATTGTTGTGCTGTTAGGAAGTTGTGACTCTGAGACTTGAAATCTAGTCTCTTGATCTCCAGGTTATTGTTCTTTCCAGCAGTCACATTGAATTTTACAGTCCCCTCAACTAGAATGCAAATTTCCACAAGACGGAATGTGAATTTTGTTCATTACCCTATAGGTGGTGCAGATATTTTCATTAAATATTTATTGAATTAAATTGCCAACACCCATAAGGCTTTTGGCATCCTTTGCCAAGCCTAAGGCTACCCATTAAAAACAAATTTGCAGAAATTTCCCAAACTGATAATACTAACTAAAACGTATACAGTGCAGTCCTTACAATGACTTTGGGAAACAGGTGCTATTATTAGCCTCGCTTTTTTCAGCTAAAGAAGCTGAAGTAAATTAGAGATTAAATGACTTTCCCAGGATCACACAGCTAGAAAGTATCTGAGGCTGGATTTGAATTCAGGTCTTTTTTATTTCAACAAGGACTCTATTCATCACAGCACCATGCTGTCAATTTTTTTAATGTTTATTTTCATTTTATACTACATCTCACAATATGGTAAATTCCCATCTTGTTCTAGGAGCAGAGAAGTATATGAGAGAGGAGATTTGTAGAATATGCTTATGCAAAAGGTGCCTTGAGGAATCATAAATTATAGCATCTTTGTTTTGTAGAGGCAGAGGTAGCTGATACCATAGTGGATAGAGTTCTGGAGTCAGGGAAATCTAAATTCAAATCTGCTTTAGACTCTTACACACTCAGCAACTTCCATTTATCTCAGTTTCCTCATATGTAAAGTTGGAATAATTGTAGCACCTAGAGCTATTATGAGCATCAAATGAAATAATAGTTATAAAGCACTTAGCACAGTGTCTGACACAGAGTAGGCACAATATAAATGTTATTTATTATTATTATTATTACTATAATAATTATTATTATTACTCAATCTCTCTCAATCTCTGTTTCCTCATTTGTAAAGTGGAAATAATTGTACCTATCTCCCAAGGTTGTTAAAAATATCAAACAAATAGTGATTAGCCATTGCTTAGCCTGATGTTTATGAATTCCTATTCCCTTTCCCTTATTGATTAGGCTATAGGTTGAGTTCTTTTAAGTAGGCAGGTATAGGATTCAAACTTCTGATTTCAATGCACTTTCTGCTTCTCTAGGCAATATTGCCCTGATAATTAGAATGTTGACTCTAATATCTCATTTTTCTGGGCCATAGGTGGAAGATGGTGTGCTCACAGTGATCACTTATGTGGGCCTGGGCCTCTCCCTGCTGTGTCTCTTTCTGGCTGCCCTCACCTTCTTCTTGTGTCATGCCATCCAGGGCACCAGCACCTTCCTCCACCTGCAGCTCTCCCTGTGCCTCTTCCTGGCTGACCTTCTCTTCCTCACTGGCATAGATCAAACTGCAGATAAGGTAGAAGTTACATGAAACTTTTATAGAGAAAATCAATTGTATAAGATGAGGTTCACTGGCTTTTTCTGTTAAAAAAGTTCATTGATATTAAACACAGATTAAAGGCATTATAGAACTTCCTTTTCTGTTTTTAGAAATGAAATATATTTCTCATGCTCTTGGATGGTTTAAATAAGGAGGAGGCAATTTCATAAGACCTCTTTTTAGGCTAGAATTTCATGATTCTTAACAGAATGCCCCTAAAATTGACAGGACTGAATGTTATTCTCCTACTGTCTTGTATTGAGATAGCCCTTGTGAACTTGGTGTTAACCTCCATGCACTCATCAAACATTTCCATCTCCTCTATTTCTCCTCCTTAGGTCCTGTGTTCCATCATTGCTGGTGCATTGCATTACCTCTACCTGGCTGCCTTCACCTGGATGTTCCTGGAAGGGCTGCACCTATTCCTTATTGTCAGGAACCTCAAAGTTGCCAATTATACCAGTGCAAGACAGTTTAAGAAGAAGTTCATGTACCCTTTTGGCTATGGGATCCCAGCTGTGATTGTGGTTATGTCAGCAGGGATTGATCCCTATGGCTATGGGACAATTAAATAGTAAGTAGGTCATAGAATTTTTTTCAGTGGAATAACTTATAAACGCATTTATGTTCTAAACTTTAGTCCTTTTTTATGTTTTTCAATTTATTTCCACAATTCAAGACATTTATCCCATGAGCCAAGATTTTAATTACTTTCAAGATTCCCTACCCTAACTCTAATCCTAATCCTTTAAAAATTTATGGCTCTTTCTATCAACCTCTATGTGGAAAAAAAAAACCCATATATGCCACAGACTTTTTCTAAATATAATTCAGAAATTCCTTTTCACAATCAGCCTTTGTTGAGCCAAAGTATTGTGGTAACATGCTGCCTATTTATGAAAACATAGTGGTGCCACTATTCATATAAGCATTTGTAATTCAGAAAAGTCAAGTCCAAAGCCGAGCAATGAAATTACAATTTTATTTAACTCTTACCATATGCAAAAAACTATCTTATGCACTGGGGAAGTAAAAATGAGAATGACAGTTATTGCTCTCAAGCTGCTTAATGGAGTTTAATTGAGTCAGGAATGAGAAATGAGAGATATTCAGAAGTAAGCATTTGAGTCAGAATGTGATAAATATGTGATAAATTGGATGGTGCTACCATACCAGAATTATTTTCACTCATATCCTGGCTCATTCCCTTGCTTTCTGTATCTACAGAGAACAGTAAACTGCTATGCAATTAATTAAAAAATTAATAGTATTTTATTTTTCCAAATATATTCAAAGATAGTTTTCAACATTTACTTTTGCAAAAACTTATGCTCCAATTTTTTCTGTCTCTTCTCCCTTCTTTTCCCCTTTTCTAAGACAGCAAGCAATCTGGCACAGATTAAACCCGTGCAATTCTTCTAAACACATATCCATATTTGCTGTTATGAAATTAATTAATTAATTAGCCAGAAAGGAATGTAATTTTGATTAGATTAAGCTAAAAAGTTTTTGTACAAACAAAACTAATGCAGACAAGATTAGAAGGGAAGCAATAAACTGGGGAAAAAATTTATATTCAAGGGCCAAGGCCAAATTAGGAACTATATGAACACAACTACAAAACATTTTCCATACAAAAATATCAAGTGCTCATGAGTAGGCTGAGTGAATATAATAAGAATGACAATACTACTTAAATTAATCTATTTATTCAGTGCCATACTAGTCAAATTCCCCAAAAATTATTTTACAGATCTAGAAAAAATAATTATAATGTTCATCAAGAAGGACAAAAGGCCAAGAATTTTAAGAAAATTAATGAAAAAAATACAAACAAAGGTAGCCTAACTATACCAAATCTAAAACTAGATTATAAAGTATCAGTCATCAAAACCATTAACTACTGGCTAAGAAGTAGTCTATCAGTGGAATAGGTTAGGTTCACAGAACAAAATATTCAATGACTATAGTAATCTAATGTTTGACAAATCCAAAGACCCAAGCTTTTAGGATAAGAACTCACTATTTGACAAAAGCTGCTGGGAAAAATGGAAATTAGTATGGAAGAAACTAGACATTGACCCACATAACACCCTACACCAAGATAAGGTTGAAATGGGTTCATGACTTAGACACAAAGAGCAATATAGAACAAAGGATAATTTACTTCTTAGATTTGTGGAGAAAGAAGGAACTTGTGCCAAAGAAGAACCTGAGTACATTATTAAATACAAAATGGATAATTTTGAATATATTAAGTTAAAAAGTTTTTGTACAAACAAAACTAATGCAGACAAAATTAGAAGGCAATCAGAAAACTGGGAAAAAATTTTACATTCAGGGTTCTGATAAAGGCCTCATTTCTAAAATATATAGAAAATTGACTCAAATTTATAAGAATTCAAGCCATTCTTCAACTGATAAATGGTCAAAGAATATGAATGGGCAATTTACAGATGAAGAAAGTGAAATCATTTTTAGTCATAAGGAAAAGTTCTCTAAATCAGATCTGATCACATCAGATCAGAGAAATGCAAATTAAGACAATTCTGAGGTACACAGCTTTCAGATTGGGTAATATGACAGGGAAAGATAATGATGAATGTTGGAGGATGTGGGAAAACTGGGAAACCATATATTATTGCTGGAGTTGTAGATTGATTCAACTACTCTGGAGAGCCATTTGGAACTGTGCTCAAAAGGCTATCAAACTCTGTGTACCCTTTGATCCAGCAATGTTTCCACTGGGCTTGTACTCTAAAGAAATCATAAAAGAGGGAAAGGGACCCATAACTGCAAAAATGTTTGTGTCAGCCCTTTTTGTAGTGGTAAAAAACTGGAAACTGAATGGAGTTGGAGAGTGGCTGAATAAGTTATGATATATGAATGTTATGGAATATTATTGTTCTTTAAGAAATAATCAGCAGGATGATTTCAGAGAGGCTTGGATAGACTTACATGAATTGAGGCTAAGTGAAATGAGCAGAACCAGGAGATCATTATACACAGCAACAGCAAGATTATACAATGATCAATTCTGATGGATGTGGATCTTGTCAACAATGGGGTGATCCAGACCAGTTCCAATGGTTTTGTGATGAAGAAAGGCACCTGCACTCAGAGAGAGTGCAATGGGAACTGAAGGTGGACCATAACATAGCATTTTCTTTCTTATTTTTTTTTTTTTGGTTGTTGTTTGCTTGTATTTTGTTTTCTTTCTCATTTTTTTCCTTTTTGATCTGATTTTTCTTGCATAGCATGATATTTGTCAAAATATGTATAGAGGAATTCCACATATTTAACATATATTGGATTACTTGTTGACTGGGGTAGGGGGTGAGGGAAAAGGAGGGAAGAAATTAGAACAAAGGATTTTGTAGGGGTGAATGTAAAAAAAACTATCCATATATATATATATATATATATATATATATATATATATATATATATATATATATATATATAATAAAAAAGCTTTAATTAAAATTTTTAAAAAGTAAGTATTGAAATGGTCTAGGTGAATAAATTGAAGGCCTGAACTGATGTAAGATGGAGTGGTGACCTAGGGATTATGGAAGCTAATTCAGAGATAGTCTCAGGGCTACTGTATCAATAAACATTTATTCTGTATGTCTCCTGAGAAAGTGAAGTTTTCTTCCTTTTATTGCCTTTGTTTGCTCCTACATAATTTTTTTCTTCCTCTTTCTAGCTGTTGGCTCAACTTACAAAGAGGGTTTATCTGGAGTTTTGTTGGACCAGTGATGGTCATTATTTTGGTAGGTATATGTAACTCCTTACCTTAGCCATTGAATAAAAGACTAATCAGCAGTCCAAAGATCATACTATTTTAACTCTCTATAAACTTTGAAAGCACAAGAGATATAAGATGCAAATTGAAAGAGATCTTAACGATCACCTAGTTGGCCTCACAGCTGGTTAGCTAGGAGGTATAGTAGAATCAGGAAGACTCATTTTCATGAGTTCAAATGCAGCTTAAGATTCACATGAGCTGTGTGATTGAATAAAAATGATGACAACCTCTAGACTTTGCTTCCATTTGATAGGCAATAAAACTGAGTTCCAGAGAAGGTAAATGATTTGTACAATGTCAGAAAAATAATAGATCCAGGATGAAAATCCAGACCTAATTTCTCCAAATCCAAGGTCCTTTTTCCTCTCAAACCAGTCTGATTTCCTTTCACTTGCTTATAGTGAAAACTTTCCCTGATCCTCCACCACGTTACTGCTTTTCTTCCAAGAGTATCTGTAGATTCTCCTGCACAAATATTGTTTCTATGTGGTTGTTTTCCTGTTGTTTCCCATATTAGAATGAGAATTCCTAGAGGGGAAGGACTGTTTTTGCCTTTCTTCATGTTGTCAGTGCTTAGCACAGTGCTTGACACATAGTAGGCACTTAAATGCTTGTTGACTTGACTTCAGGTGATTTATGTTGGACAGAGGCATTCCATGACTTGTCATTTGAAAGCCCTTGATTTTTCTGAGTACCTATTTTGTCACAGTCACTTTTTGTTGTGTTGTAGTTGTATTTTCTCTGGTCTACTTCTGGAAGGCTTTTAGAATATTATACACTACATTTTCCTTTCACTTAAGAAAAAAAAAGGTGGAGGAAGCTACAGGGTGTTAACAGTTCCTGCTATTGAAAAAGGGAATGGAAATAGTGATAATTCTTCACCCTTGTATAATGCTTAGAGTACATTCATTGGTTTTCTCCAAATTTAATCTTCATAATCATCAATCTATGGTAGGCATGCTATATTATGGGTAGCAAATGGGTCTCAGAAAGAATAGGTAATTTGTCCAAGGTCACGCAGCTAGTAAATATCAGAGATGAGATTTCATCCCAGGAGTAGTATAATGAAAAAAGTATGCACAACTGATTTTTAAAAAATAGTATTTTCCTTCAATTACATGTAAAGACAAGTTTTTTTTGTTTGTTTTTTGAGAAGATCAGGTTAAGTAATTTGAATAGGGCCATATAACTTGTAAGTGTTTGGGGCTGGATTTGAACTCATATCCTCCTGACTGCAGGGCCAATACGCTTATCTACTATACCATTTAACTGCCTTGAAACAATCTCAGACATTCATTTAAAGAAATTTTAGTACTCTAAATTTTCTCTCTCTCATTTTCACCTCCCCCTCAAGATGCTAAAATAATTTGCTATAGATTGTATATATAATCTTTTAAAACATATTTCCATATTAATCATGTTGTAAAAGAACTAACAACCAAAAGAAAAAAATAACCCATAAAAAAATAAAGTGAAAAAAGTATGCTCTGTTCTGCATACAGGCTCATCAGTTATTTCTCTGGAGATGGAAAGCATTTTTAATTATGAATCCATTGGAATTATCTTAGAATATTGTATTGCTGAGAATAATTAAATCATAATACACTTGTAAATTTAATCTGTATGCATGGCTAATAGGAACATATGTTTTGCATGATCTCACTTGTATAATTGAAATAAGATTGCTTGCCTTCTCAAGGAGGGAGGAGGAAGAGTCAGGAGGGAGATATTTAAAATAAAATAAGATTGCTAAAATTTTTTCCTTTTGTAATGTAATTGGGAAATGTTTAATGAAATAAAAGCAATTTTAAAAAGTTAATTCTGTACTGTTAATATCTGTCTATCACTTTTCAAAGTCTAGACAATCAACAAAAAATAATTCAAACTGATTTGTAACTTTTATTGATTTCCAATGTGTAAATGCTCACAATGAATATTTAGCTCTGTAGTTTCACAAACTAGGATGGACTGGCTCCAGCATACCCCAATCTCAGATCACTTGCCTCTAAACACTCTATTTCTTTTCTTTTTTTATATAGTAATTTCTTTTTCCCAATTACTTGTAAAGATAACTTTCAACATTCTTTTTATTATAAGATTTTGAATTCCTCCCTTCCTTCTTACCCCATTTCCAAGACAGCAAGCAATCTAATACGGTTTTCTGTGTACAATACTATTAAATATTTTCCCACATTAGTTATGGTGTGAAAGAAGAATTAGAACAAAAGTGAAAAACCATGAAATAGAAAAACCAAAAAAAAGTAAGAGCAGTATTCTTTGATCTGTATTCAAACAACATCATTTCTTTGTTGGAATGTAGATTGCTAAGAAGATCAAAGCCTATCATAGTTGATCATCACTCCGTTTTGCTGTTATTGTGAAGTATACTATTTCCACCAAATAGCAAAAGCTAATAATAATAACCCTCGGTGTTAACATTTTATTTATTTGTTTGACAGTTTAACTTGGTCTTTTATTTGATAACCCTGTGGATTTTGAGAGATACTCTTTCTTCCCTCAACAAAGATGTATCCACTACTATCCAAAACACAAGGTGAGAAGATAACTCAAACGAGTATTATAATGACTTAAACATATATTACACTGCTGGGGGGAATTATGTTTATAAAAAGTCAGAGAAATTCTGGTGCATGGATATCCCTGGACTATAAAAGAAAGAGTTCAAAAGAAATTCAGGAAATATTTTTATGCCTGTCTAATGCATTTTTACATAAAATCACTGAGTCAAAGTCTAACTCCATTTTCATTGAACTAGATTTAGAATTGGAAAAGATCGTTGACATCCAGCCTTCTCATTTTATATAAGGAAACTGAGTCCCAGAGAAAGTTAATTGCCCTAAGTAACTTAAGTAATAAGTAGCCTAGCCAGCTTTTGAACTTAGATCCAAACTTCTTGCCATTTTATTAAACACACATTTATAAGACATTTAAGAACCTAGTTTTTAGAATAAGAACTCACTATTTGACAAAAGCTGCAGAGGAAAGTGGAAATTAGTATGGAAGAAACTAGGCATTGACCCACATCTAACACCCTATACCAAGACAAGGTTGAAATGGGTTCATGATTTAGACACAAAAAGTGATATTATAAGCAAATTGAAGAACAAAGAATAGTTTATTTTTCAGATTTGTGGAGAAGGAAGGAAATGGTACCAAAGAAGGATTTGAGTATATTATTAAATGCAAAATGGGTAATTTTGATTATATTAATTTAAAAAGTTTTTGTATAAACAAAACCAATGCAGGCAAAATTAGAAGGAAAGCAGAAAACTGTGAAAAAAAATACATTCAAAGGTTCTGATAAAGGCCTCATTTCTAAAATATATAGAGAATTGCCTCAAATTTTTTAAGAATTCAAGCCATTCTCCAATTGATAAGTAGTCAAAGGATATGACAAGACAATTTTCAGATGAAGAAATTGAAACCATTTCTAATCATATAAAAAGGTGCTCTAAATCACTATTGATAAGAGAAATGCAAATTACAACAACTCTGAGGTACCTCTCTGATTGGCTAAAATGACAGGAAAAGATAATGATGAATGTTGAAGTGTATGTGGGAAAACTGCAACACTAATACATTGGTGGAGTTGTGAACTGATCCAACCATTCTGGAGAGCAATTTGGAACTATGCTTAAAAAGCTATCAAACTCTGCAGTGATCCAGCAGTGTTTCTAATGGGCTGATATTCCAAAAAGATCTTAAAGGAGGGAAAGGAACCCATATGTGAAAAAATGTTTGTGGCAACCCCTTTTTGTAGTGGCAAGAAACTGGAAACTGAGTGGATGTCCATCAGTTGGAGAATGGCTGAACATATAAATGTTCATATATGACATATATGTATTATGGAATATTATTGTCCTATAAGAAACAATAAGCAGAATGATTTCAGAGAGGCCTGGAGAGACTTACATGAACTGATGCTGAGTGAAATGAGCAGAACCAAGAGATCAATACAAGGCAAGAATAATTTTATATAATGATCAATTCTGATCGATGTGACTCTTTCCAACAATGATGATGATTGAGGCTAGTTCCAATGATCTTGTGATGAAGAGTGCTGTCTACACCCAGAGAGAGGGCTAGCGGAATTGAGGGTGAACCACGACATCGTATTTTCACTCTTTTTTGTTGTTTGCTTGCATTTTGTTTTCTTTCTTATTTTTTTACTTTTTGATCTGATTTTTCTTGTGCAGCAAGGTAATTGTATAAATATGTATACATATATTGGATTTAACATTTTAACATGTTTAACATATATTGGATTACTTGCCATCTAGAGGAGGGGGTGGGGAGAAGGGAACACAATTTTTGCAAAGGTCAATGTTGAAAAATTATCCATGCTTATGCTTTGAAAATAAAAATATTAGAAAAGTTGTCCTTATCATATATTAATTAGAAAAAAAAGAAATATGTAACCTTCTTGAAATATTAAAACTACTTTTGTTGTTTTTGTTTGGTCAAAAAATAATGTTAAAAAAATTATCCATTTTGCATTTCATAGTGTCCACTAATTCTTCTTTTACTATAAATTCCTTCCTTCTCCACAAATCTGAAAAGTAGAATATCCCTTGCTTTCCTAATTTGCTTATAGTATCACCCTTTATGTCTAAATCATGAACCTATTTAGGCCTTATCTTGGTATAAGATGTTAGGTGTTGGCCAATGCCTGGTTTCTGCCATACTATTTTCCAGTTTTCCCATCAATTTTTATCAAATAATAAGTTTTTATCCCAGAAACTGGAGTCTTTGGATTTATCAAACATTAGATTACTATAGTCATTATCTATTATGTTATGTGGACCTAAGCTATTCCACTGATCCACTATGTCTTAGCTAGTACCAACTCATTCTGATGATTGCTATGTTATAATATAATTTTGGGTCTGGGACAGCTAGGCAGCCTTTGTTTGTATTTTTTTAATTAATTCCCTTAAAATTCTTGACCTTTGGTTCTTTCAGATGAATTTTGTAATTTTTTTGTACCTCTATAAAGTTATTTCTTGGCAGTTTGGTATGGAGCTGAATAAGTAGATTAAATTAGAATTGTTGTTTTTATTATATTAGCTTGGCCCACCTATGAGCAATTGATATTCTTTCATTAGATCCAACTTTATTTGCATAAAAAAGTGTTTTGTAATTATGTTCATGCAATTCTTGACTTTGTCTTGTCAGGTAGACAGAGTTCCACTTTTTTCCACTATAAAATGAAACTCAGAAAGAATCACCAGCAGAGCTAATCAGGGCATGGAAATCCATTCAGTCCTGTGATTTTTCATCTTCAATTTCTATCCCTCTCAATATTTTGATATCTATTTTCATTAGACATTCTTAGTTTGAGAATAGTTTGCCCATCCATTGGTCATTTTTTTTCTTTTTAAAATTGTTTATTTTTTTTAATTTTATAATTATAATTTTTTTGACAGTATATATGAATGAGTAATTTTTTTTATAACATTATCCCTTGTATTCATTTTTTCAAATTTTCCCCTCCCTCCCTCTGTTCCCTCCCTTAGATGACAGGCAATCCCATATATTTTACATGTGTTACAGTATAACCTAGATACAATATATGTGTGTAAATCCAATTTTCTTGTTGCACATTAAGTATTAGATTCCGAAGGTATAAGTAACCTGGGTAGATAGACAGTAGTGCTAACAATTTACATTCACTTCCCAGTGTTCCTTCTCTGGGTGTAGTTGTTTCTGTCCATCATTGAACAACTGGAAGTGAATTGGATCTTCTTTATGTTGAAGATATCCACTTCCATCAGAATATATCTTCATACAGTATTGTTGTTGAAGTGTATAGTGATCTTCTGGTTCTGCTCATTTCACTCAGCATCAGTTCATGTAAGTCTCTCCAAATCTTTCTGAATTCATCCTGCTGGTCATTTCTTATAGAGCAATAATATTTCATAACCTTCATATACCATAATTTACCCATTGGTCATTTCTTTGAAGATTTTTATTTGGGCTTTAAAACCCTTCACAGCCTGCAGCCAATCCACTTTTCCTGCTTTACTATTACCCTTCAAATGCTTTGCTGTTGTTTGTACTTCATTCTTGAAGGTGATCATGATGTCAGGGAGATGATGCCATGATATGCAAGTGAATTGGATTTATATGAGGTCAAGCCGGCCTATTTTCCTTTGGAATCAAATGGGTATATCAGGATGGAAATGGTCTCAGATTCAGTGGGAGACTCCAGCCTTTTAAAGCTCCCTTTCACACATTTCATACTCCAACTAAATCGATCTTATTGTTCCTTATACACTACATTTTCCATCATTGGACTTTTGCATTGACATTTCCTCATGACTGGAATATACTTTTTCTCTTCTCATTTCTATTTCTTATAATTGATACATAAAATATATGTGCATATGCTGTCATATACACATATATAGTTAAAGTTGTAGATTATTTATGTTACATATGTGTATATATGTTTATAATTATTTTCTTTAGGGTTTAGCTTGAATACCATCTTCCATATGAAGCATTTCCTGATGCAATTCCTACCCTGTCCCAAATTGCTAATTCTTCATTCCTAAGATTATCTGATATTTATTTTGTATATACCAATTATAGAATACAATTTATTTTATAAATTATAAGTTTTTTGAAGAAACTTATATCCCCATTTCCTGGTTAATAGTTAATGAGTGATAAAATAATGCTTACTAGCTGTTTAGTTGGTTGATTATCACCTGTCACCATTCTGCTGGTTCCAGTATTCTAGTCTCCTATGTGACCATATGATGCATGTGACCATGTGTTTCTTCTGCTGCTGCCTCTACCTCTCATTTCCACATCTCCTAGACTCTTTTCCTGGTTGATTGTTGTCAAACTTTTGCAATTTCAATCCCCTTTCTCAAACTGTTGGAACAAGTGGTTGTTATTGTTCAGTTATTCAATCCTGTCCGATTCTTTGTGATCCCATAGACCATAGCATGCCAGGCTTTTCTGTCCTCCACTATCACTTAATGTCTGTTCAAGTTCATGTTCATTGTTTCCATGGCACAATCTATCTTCCTCATCCTCTGCTATTCCCTTTTCCTTTTGCATTCAGTTTTCCCAATATCAAAGTCTTTTCTAATGAATCCAGCCTTCCCATTATATGGCCAAGAAAGGAAAAGAGCACTCCAAGGAAGGAAAAGGGCACTCCAATAGGCCCAAATGTACCTTTAAGATATCCCCATTCCCTTTATGTCATCCCCTTTCAGCCACTTGGATGTGAGATGGTTGATCTTTAGTTTTTCTCTTCTTTTTCCCCCAGTGGCTCTTCTTGATTTTGGTTGGGTGTGGCTGCCCTTCTTCACTTCCTTCATCCAACTTTCCAAAGTGCCAACACTTTCCAACGCTTGGAAAGGGGTGAAGCAAGAACTGTCAGCCTCCTGCTGCCATTGCTTTAGTCTAGAAACTAGTTCTGTTGGGAGAAGAGAGACCTCAGTTTGTATTTTCTTCTTTTGTCCCCACTGATTATCTCATGCTCCCCTTGTAATGTGTAGCCTCCATGTTAGTGATCTCTGCTCTAATAACAAAGATAGTATCTTAGATTAGATCTCAAAGGTTCCTTAGACACCATCTGGTGTGAATCCTTATTTTTATGATCAAGATCTGCACAGGGACTATGGCTTGCCTAAGATGTTTGGAGTTATACTGAGTTTCTTACATTTTTTTTTTAAACAGGACCCTGACCTTTAAAGCTCTTGCTCAGTTCCTTATCCTAGGCTGTTCCTGGAGTCTTAGCTTTTTTCTGACGGAATCTATAACTGAGCCAGCCCAGTCAATCATTGCCTACACCTTCACCATCACTAATTCCCTGCAGGGCATATACATCTTCCTGGTTCACTGTATCCTCAATAGCCAGGTAAGTCACCCCCTGTCAGTTGTTTCACTGGCTATTGTTAAAGCCCTCTTTTATGGTTGCTGGTACTTCATTTTCCTGTTCTCCTTTCTAGACCCTTCTTGGTTGTTCTTATTTCTGGGTGTGGGAGATAGGGTAATCCTGCCTTTTCTGACCCTGTATCTGGGGGAACCTGCTTGTACTGTGCCCGCCTATTTGCTTATTACAATTTTCTTTCATTTAAATACACAAATCTTTCAGAAAGTTGAGTTAATCTTTTCTTTAATGAATCTAGACTTCTTAGAAGACCAGAGGGTGCAGAAGATGCTTTTGCCAAGGGGACTATTTTGAAAAATTTGTGGTCAGAGTTTGAGTACAGGACATTGCCTTGTCTTCCCTAGACAGGGAAGGTAATGAAATGAGACTGATAACATCTTCAGAATTACAGAGTCTATGAGCTTGAGAGTACCTCAGAAGATATCTAGTGCAACCTATTACCTGAATAACAAGATCCTCTAGCACATCCATCCAATAACTTAGAGGGCCAATGCAGGGAGCTCATTCTCTCCAAAGGCAATTCATTCCACCTCTATATATTCTCATCTAGCTCCAAATATCATACAGGTTAAAAAATGACCATCACAGAGTAACAGCCTAGGTAGAAAGCTAAATGGTACCTACTTGCTTAAGGGCTAGGATAAAGTCTAATTTTATAGAAGAGGAAAGCTAAAACAAAACAAAACCACAAAACCCCAAAAACAAAAATAATCAAACAAAAAAGAAGATGAAAGCAAATTTTGCTTAAAAAAAAAGTCAGCCTAATCATATAGAGTCAGAGAAAGAGAAGAGATGAGAACTCACTGTACCTTTAGGGCTCTCCAGAGGCAGTATAGGGAAATAAATACATCCTTGAACGGTGGAATCAGATGACCTATGTCTGAAGCAGAGTTCCTCCTTAATACCTGGGAGAAGTAACCACATCCGAGACTGGGGAAGGATTTATTTATCAGTCACCCTGTATAGTTCCACTCAACATGCCAGACCAAAATACCTCTATCTGTCTTTCTGTCTTTCTCTCTCTCAGTGTCTCTATCTCTCTCTACCTCTCTGTCTCTGTATCTGTCTCTCTCTCAATGTCTCTTTATTTCTCCTTTTTCTGGCTCTTTATCTTTCCCTCTCTCTTCTGCTTCTCTCTGTGTCTCTGTTTTTCTCCCTCTCTGTCTCTGTGTGTCTGTCTCTCTGTCTCTGTATCTCTTTATCTCTGTTTCTGTCTCTAACTCCTTCAAGGCCAATCCCTTCTGGTCCTTGCAATGTGTACCCCCAGCACACAGCATGGCCTCTAGCATATAATAAGTGCATATGAAATGCATTTTAAAAGATTCATGAATTCATTTGTGATCTTGTACAAGCTATTGTACCTGTCTGTGTCCCACTTTCTGTTCTGTAAAATGTGAGGCTTAGATTAGGGTTTCTTAAACTGTGATTTATGAACTTGTTTTAAAATTTTTGAAAATTGCATTTTGATGCAATCCTTTTATTTTTTGCTTTTAAAAATACTGCTCTGAAAAGGAGTTCCTGGGATTCTCTAGACTGACTTAAGAAATGAAGAAAGGAAAGGAAACATGCATTTATTAAGCACCTAGTGTGTGAAAGGTATTGTGATAAGTGCTTTATAAATATGATTTCATTTGATCTTCATAACAACTGTAAGAGGTAGTGCTAATAGATCCACATTTTACAATTGAGGAAACTGAAGTAGACAAGGTTAGGAAATTGCCCAGAATCACAGTAAATGTCTCAGAACCACATTTGAACTTGGGTCTTTTCTGACTCCAAGTCCAACACAGTATCTGCTCTGTCACTCAGCTGCCTCTAGTTAGAGGTCCATGGAACAAAAAAAGGTGAAGAATTTCTGGTTTAGGAAATCTTTAAGAACTCTGTGAGAACTAAGTCCTAGGATCCAGTAAATTCCTGTTTCTCTGTTCTAAATTTTCAGGTCCAGGAAGAATACAGGAAGTGGTTTAAGGGGATCCAGAAAATAACTGAGACGGATAGTAGTGATATGCTCTCTGGACGTACTACTCACAGCAAGGTGGTAAGAGTTTTCTGTGTGTAATTTGGCATTCTTCTCCTGATCTTGAGCCACATCTCACTTGGCCTCCTCATCCCTTGTCTTGCAAAGAAGAGAAAATTCTTCTTGTTGTGCTGATGAATCAGAGATGAGACTCCTGGTCCCTGTCTGAAGCCCAAGCCAGAAATGCTGGAAACCCTAAATTCCTAATTCAATTGAGGCTTTCTACAGGTTTAGAGGAGATTGACAGAAGTAAATCTGTTCCACCAAATTTGTTGCTGTGGAAGCTAACTCCTTTAATTTATTAGATTATCCTACCCTTTAGTTCATCCTTCCTCAGGATGCTGTTCTGTGAGAACAGAGCCTATATTAGCCCCGTAGGGGCCTGAGTACAAGGCAATGATGTGCTCCATGCTTGGCCACCTACACATAATCATTGCCATTTCTTTCCAACCCAGCTTAGCCTGTGCATCAAGGAACAAGGAAAAGGGGGTCAGGGCAAGGGAAGGGGGATAGATACATACATGCAAACTTGTCAATGCCCACCCAGAGATGACAAACGAACTGAATATAAAGGATTTCAGATATCATCTCATCATTAAACCTAAGTTAAGAATGAGTCCATGGTCACTAAAATTTATTTCCTGAAGAATGAAAAGTTGAAAATGATGCAGTTTCAATAGCACCCTGGTTAAGTATATTAACCCTGTTTGCCTCAGTTTCCTCATCTGAAAAATAAGCTAGAGAAGGAAATAGCAAACCACTCCAGTATATCTGCCATGAAAACTCTAAATAGGATCTTGAAGAATCAGTCGTGACTGTAATTACTGAAACAAGTTTCCTTGAGAGTCAGGAATTATTAGGAAAGAGGTCCAGGAATTGTGGACTATTTGATCCTCTGCAGATCTCCTAAACTGAGAACAATTCTCCCCAAAAGAGACTTCTAATATCACTATGTAATCTTCCTTGAGAGTCAAGATTTATGTTATGGGACATGTTGGTTTAGTAAACATTCCAGGACCTGCGCTGGATTGTGCTGTGCTATCCATGCTATCCTTTTGAGTTTGCTTCTTGACCAAGGCCACACAAAATAAAACAGTTGGTCTGAGTTATGAAATACTTATAGATGGGATGTTTTATTTCCCAGAACCAGAGCAGAAATTCTCTCCACAGCCTTATGTACCATGTGGGAGCAGAGAAGGAAAACGGTTTCTGGATTGCTGGAGTTTTTCTGGGACAACCCTAACTCAAGTCAGTCCAGGGAGTCAGGCAATATAATTTAACAATTGTGCACCACAATAAAAAGAAAATTTCTTTCAATAAAAGATTAAAAACAATATTTGGTATTTACTAATTCAAATGGACTCTGAAATCAAAAATCTTCCTAAAGAACAATGGAAATGCCATTAATCCTCCAACCTAACCTAGTCCCTATGGGAGAGCATTGTGAGATTTTTTCATGCCTTGAACAACAGAAAATTACTTGCCAGTAATTCATGTCCTGGTCCACTGGATCAACCAAATCCTGAGGAGGATCTCCTTGCAGCCTTAAATGGAAGCCAAGGCAATATAAATAAAATAGAACACTTCTGTCACAGTGATAGAAGAGGTAGTGTACAGGAGAAGATTGAGTATAGACAGGAGAAGTCTAGACATAGTCTGTGAGTCATGGGGATTGCTTATAGTTTTGTTGATAGTCAGGGTCCTATCTTGGGTGGCTGCTAAGCCATGACACATTTAGATGTGCAAGAAACCAGCAAGGCTTCAAGGATATCAAGTCTAGATAATAGGTTTAACTTTTGGTTCCTGTTTCTGGAGAACTGTGTCCCCAATATGAGAAACTGTGTATCTTGTAACTCTGACCCACCATTTCATCATTTCATTGAGTGTGGCCTTGGTCAAGAGGCAAACCTGAAGAGACAGGGTGAATAGTAGCCCAGATCCTGAAAGATTTACTTCAACATGCCCAGTGACATAACCCTTGACTCTCAAGGTGACTATTGCTGTTGTTCAATCATTTTAGTCATGTCTGGCTCTTTGTGACCCCATTTGAGATTTTCTTGGCAGATATACTAGAGTAATTTGCCATTTTCTTCTCCAGCTCATTTTACAGATGAGGAAATTGAAGCAAATGGGGTTAAGTGACTTTTCTAGGGTTATATAGCTAGTAAGTATCTGAGAACAAATTTGAACTCATGCTTCCTGACTCCATCCCAGTGTTCTATCCACTGAATTATCTGGCTGTCTCTCAAGGAGACTACATAATTACATCAAAAGTCTCTTTTGGGGAGAATTCCCACTTTAGCATATTTGCATAGAGTATCATTGATTTATTGCCCCTATCAACTTTTTATCCTGCTAATTTTCTAGGAAAGAAACTTCAGGTACCTTGTACTGATTCTCAAATTAGGGGTGATGGTGACAATATATCTGAAACCCTTATACTCAGTTTGTTTGTCATCCCTGTGTTTGGACATTGGCAAGTTTGTGTGTATCTTCTCTCTCACCTTCCTCTGGTCCAAGTTCCCCATCCTGGGCCCCTGCCTTGTGCCTCGAGCTGGGCTGGGTTGGAAAGAGATGGCAATGATCATGGCAGCTTTCCAGGCATATAGCATGCCACTTGTGCTCAGCTCCCTAAGGAGCTAACATGAGCTCTACTTTTGTAGTGTCCTATAGTTTTATGTACCTAATGGGAAGATTTGTGGGAGTAGGATGTATTATATTCAGGAGGAGAATTGCTCTGTGGGCAAAATGCTTTAGGAAAATCAACAAATAAAAATATAATTAGTTAGCATCAATCACAATGGAGGATTTAAGAAAATAAAAGTTCAATCCTGTATACTATTTAGCAATATAATCTTAGATATGAGAGCATTTGAATAGAATTTGAAGCTCTAGATGAGTCCTCATTTTTATCTCATAGAGAAAATTGGAGGAGTCCATAGTAAATTTCATAGGCATTTTCAACATCTCTTTCCTTCTCTTCTTTCCTTTTTTCTAAGATTGAAGAATTAGAAAAATCTCCAGAATTTGTTGGGAAAAGATAAACTACCTTAACTTGAAGATATCCAATGACTTATCCCATCACCAAGCATAACACTTCTGGAAGAAGCCATCTGAATAATTGGATATTTCCATGTACTAAAAATGCACTGCATACAAAATATATGTATTCTTTTTGGTAAAAACCCCAATTCTTTTGTTGCCAGTTCATGGAATGCTAATATGCTAATCTATCTCTTGAGTATGAGTATTATGAGCATTATGTGTAGTAGGTATTAAAAATTCTTCATATCAAAAATGGATACCATCATATTTTCTCCTAAAATAATTTATCTTCCAGATTTTGGTTTTTCTGTTGAGGATACCACACATTCTGCCAGATTCACAATGACTCTTCCTTTCTATTACCTTTCTTTATCCAGCAAGTTGTCAAGTCTTGCTGATTCACTTCCACAACATCTGTCTGAAATGTTTCTCTCTCTCTACTCATGTAAACATTCTTAGTTGGATAAATAGTCTCCTAATTCCTCTCTCTTCTCCCAATATCTCAGCTTTCCATTTCATCAACTACTCGGATATCAATTTGGTTGTACTAAAAATTCAACTCAAATGTGATCGTGCTATTTCCTGCTCAAAATTCTTTACTGTCTTCTCTATCCTCTTTAGGAGATTTCCACTTCAGTTTCACAATCTTTTATTTCATTTATCTTAGTGCATTCTCAGTTCCCATTTGGTTTGCTAGAATAGGGGCTTTTATTTTTATCTTTGTGGAGATTAATCTGGAATTTTACACAAAGAATTATTCAATTACTTATACCCTTTGACCCAGAAATATCACCACAAGATCTGTTTCCCAAGGTGATTAGAGGAAAAGGGGAAAAAAAAACCTATGTGTTCTAAAATATTTATAGCATCTCTCTTCCTAGTAGCAAAAAAGTGGAAATTGTGGGGATGGCTGAGCAAGTTGTGATATGTGATCATAATGAAATACTATTGTGCTATAAGAAATGATGATCTTGATGTTCTTAGAAAAATATGGATAAAATGAAGAGCCAAGATAGCAGAATCAAGAAAACATTGTATATAATAACAAGATGAAATATTATTTTCAAGAACAATTTTTGAGGGACTAAGTCATGTTTAATTATTATAAATACCCAAATTAACTATAAAGGATATATAAAAGAAAATGTATTCAGAGAAAGAAATGATAAATAGAAATATATATAATATGGTTTTACACATACAGAGACACACATTTGTATTTAATAAGAACAATCTCTAGGTGGCAGAAGAAGGGTAGAAAAAAGGAAAAAAAGCTACACGATAACTTTATTATATAGCTTAAAAGAATAGCAAGTTTTACATACTTACACACTTTACATACAGACATTTGTAGATTTGTAGTTTCACGTGCAATCAACTTTTATTTCTTATTCTGTTATGAAATGCTTCATTTCTTAGGTTTAGAATAAAATAAAAAAATTATCTTTGTATCTCACCCTATTGTAATGCCTTGAATGTAACAAACATTTTATAAATGCTTATTGAATTGAAATCAATACACCATTCCTTGATGTAGAAAAGAATCTGTTTCAGTAATTTAAGTGTGAGGTGAATCATGGAATTATGAATTCTTTCCCACCACAAAAAGAGTTGTGATAAGTATTCTTATATCTTTTTGTTCTTTTTTTTTCCCTCTGATCTCTTTGGGGGTACAGAACTAGGTATTGATGGCTCAAAGGACATGCACAGTTTTATAATCCGTTAGGTATAATTCCAAATTGTTTTCTAGAATGATTGGACCAGTTCACTATTCTACCATCAGTCCTTTGGTGTTGTTTTCCTTATCCCTTCCAGTATCTATCATTTCTAATAAGTATGGGGTAGTACATTAGACTTGTTTTGTTTTGCTTTCTCTAGTTAATATTGATTTAGAACATTTTCTCACATGATTATAGCTAGCTTTGCTTTCTTATTCTGAAAACTGCCTCTTCATATCCTTTGGTCATTTATTTTCTGAAGAATGAATCCTGTTTAAAAAAAATCAACTCAGTTTCTTATATATTGTTGAAAGGAGGATTTTAATCAGAGAAACTTGGCATAATTTGTTTTTTTTTAAATATTACTTCATTGTCTATAGTGCCTTTTTAACTAATGTAGTTTCCCTGATTATTTCTTTTAAATAAGTCCTTTTTTTGGTTTTTGCTTTGTCTGAGATCACGATTGCTACTCCTGCCTTTTTACTTTAGCTGAAGTATATTAGAGTCTATTCTAGCCCATTATTTTAACTCTAAGTATGTCTTTCTGTTTCTAATATGTCTCTTGTACACAATACATTATTGTATTCTGGCTTTTAATCCATTCTGTTATTTGCTTTCAATTTATGGGTTAGCTCCTTCCATTCCCATTCATGGTTATGATCACCAACTGTATATTTCCCTTTTCATTTTTAAGACTAACAATCTGATTTTCCTCTTTCCTTTTTGTAATCAGATTTACTAAAAGTTTGTCTATTTTGTTGGTTTTTTCACAGAACCATTAATTTTATTAAGTAATTCAATAGTTTTTTTCTTTCAATTTTATTAATCTCTCCTTTTATTTTTATTAATTTTTATTAATTTTATAATTATTTTTTGACATTACATATGCATGGGTAATTTTTTTTTTTACAGAATTATCCCTTTTACTCACTTCTTTTCCGAATTTTCCCCTCCCTCCCTCTACTCCCTCCCTTAGATGACAGGCAATCCCATACATGTTACATGTGTTACAGTATATCCTAGATCCAATATATTGTGTAAAACAGAGTTTCTTGTTGCATGGTAAGAATTGGATTCAGAAGGTAAAAGTAACCTGGATAGAAAGACAATAGTGCAAACAGTTTACACTCAATTACCAGTGTTCCTTCTCTGGGTGTAGCTGATTCTGTCCATCATTGATCAACTTCTTTTATTTTTAGAATTTCAAGTTTAGTGTTTGGGGGTTTTTAATTTGTTTTTTTTCAGCATTTTTATTTGCAAGCCCAATTCATTGACCTTCTCTTTCTCAATTTTATTTAAGTAGGCCTCTAGAGTTATAGAATTTCCCCCCTTATTACTGCTTTGGCTGCATCCCAGACATCTCATTATTGTCATTTTCTTGTGTGAAGTTATTAATTATGTCTATGATTTGCTGTTTTACTCAATCATTCTTTAGTATGAGATTACTTAGTTTCTAATTATTTTCTGGTCTATTTTTCCCTGGCTTTTTAATTGAATGTAATTTTCATTGCATTGTGGTCTGAAAAGGATGCATTTACTATTTCTGCCTTACTGCATTTGAGGGAGGTTTTTATGTCCTAATACATGGTCAATTTTTATATCGGTTCCATGAACTACTGAGAAGAAAGTGTACTCCTTTCTGCCTCCATTTAGTTTTCTCCAAAGACCTATCATATCTAACTTTTCTAGTATTCTATTTACCTCTTTGACTTCTTTCTTATTTATTTTGTGGTTTGATTTATCTAATTCTGAGAGTGCAAGCTTAAGATCTTCCACTATTATAGTTTTGCTGTCTATTTCTTCTTGCAGCTCTCTTAATTTGTCTTTTAAGAATTTAGATGCTACACCACTAGGTGCATATATGTTTAATATTGATATTGCTTCATTATCTATGTTACCCTTTAGCAAGATATAGTGCCCTTCCTTATCTCTTTTAATTAGATCAATTTTTGCTTACTTGATTTGAGATGAAGATTGCTACTCCTGCTTTTTTGACTTTACCTGAAGTGTAGTAGATTCTGCTCCAATAAGGTAAATAAATAAAGAATAAAGAATAAAAATATAATAAATATAATAAAAATATATAATAATAAAAATAATGAATAAAGTTAAAACCTTTATTCTGCATGTATCACCCTACTTCAGGTGTGTTTCCAGTAAACAACATATTGTAGGATTCTGGCTTTTAATCCAGTCTGCTAACTGCTTTCTCTTTATGGGGGAGTTTATCCCATTCACATTTATGTTTAAAATTACTAATTCTGTATTAATTGCCATCTTGTTAACCTCTGCTTATGCTTTTCTTTTTTCCTTCCCTCTTACTCCCCTCCCCAGTATTAAACTTGTGAGCACCAGTTGCTTCTCATAGCCCTCCTTTTTTAGTATCCCTCCCCCACTTAGAGTTCCTCCCCCTATTTTACCCCTTTTCCTCACAATTTCTGTCTTCCTTTCCACTTAGCTTACTCCTTCCCTTTTCACTTTTCCCCTCCCACTTTTCAATGAAGTGGAAGAAGTTTCACCATAAATCGAATATGTTTATATTTTTCTCTTTAAGCCAATTCTAATGAGAATATGATACACACTATGTTCATGCCCCTCCATTCTTTCTCTCAGATATAATAGGTTACCTTTGCCTCTTTGTGAGATGTAGTACCATCACTTTACCCTTTTTCTGGTACAATTTCCTTTCCACCTCTAGTTTCTAGAATAAATTATACATGTGTTCTTTATATATCTATGACAGAAATATAGGTCTCAAGATTTCTTTTTACCTTTTTAGGAATCTCTTGAGTTCTATATTTGGAGGTCAAACTTTTTGTTTAGATCTGTTTTTTTTCATTAAGAATAGATGAAATTCATTTATTTTGTTGAATGTCCATCTTCTTCCCTGGAAAAAGATGCTCATTTTTGCTGGGTAAGTTATTTTTGGCTGCATACCAAGTTCCTTAATCTTTCGGAATATCACATTCCAGGCCCTTTGATCCTTTAATGTGGACGCTGCTAGATCCTGGGTAATCCTTATTGTGGTTCCTCCATATTTGAAATGATTTTTTCTAGCAGCTTGCAGTATTTTTTCCTTTATCTGATGGTTCTGGAATTTGGCCACTGTATTTCTTGGTGTTTTGATTTTAGGGTCCCTTTCAGTAGGTGATTGATGAATTTTTTCAATGTCTGTTTTACCCTCTGTTTCCAAAATATCTGGGCAGTTCTCTTTGATAATTTCCTGGAAAATAGTGTCCAGGCTCTTTTTTTCATCATATTTTTCAAAGAGTCCAATAATTCTAGGATTCTCTCTCCTGGATCTATTTTCCAGGTCTGTTGTTTTCCTAAGAAGGTATTTGACATTTTTTCCCATTGTTTCATTTTTCTGGTTTTTCTTGACTGATTCTTCATGTCTCCTGGAGTCATTCAATTCTATTTGTTTGATTTTGATTTTCAATGAAGTATTTTCTTCACTCACTTTTTTTTATATCTTTTTCTAATTGTCCAATTGAGTTTGTAAGTGAGTTGTTTTGTTCTATGGAATTTTTTTCCATTTTGCCAATTTCATTTTTTAGAGAGCTATTTTTTTTCCAACTCACTAATTCTGTTTTTTTAGGTTTTTGATTTCTTTATCCACTCTACCTTTAAATGAGTGGGAGACTTATCCAGACTCTCTTGCCAACCTTCCCTTTTTTTTTCCCATTTTTCTTCTAGCTTTCTTGTGTTAGGATTCTTACAAGGTACTTATGCATTTAGTTCACAACTTTAAAGGAGTTCAAACCTTTAAAGGAGTTTACACCTTTAAAGGAGTTCGCTCATTGGTCCACACATGAGATTCACACCTTTAAGAGAACATACTTTTAAGTAGCTCCCACAAGCCCAGGGAGTACCCACAAGCCCATTCTCTGGGAGGATATAAGGAGCCAGGATTCAGTGGGGAGGGTCAGAGTCTGGATTGAGTCAAGGGAAGAACTTCAAGGAAGCTCGAGAAGATTCAGAGAGCAAAGATTTCAGTGGGGAGATGCTCAAGTCCAGGAGATTCACAAGTCTGAAGGAAAAGCCTGCTCATGGACTTCTGGGAGATTCACAACACAGAAGCCCACAATCTCACTCTTGGAAGCAGAGTCTATTTAATTCCCACATCTACTTTTATGCTGGCTGGAGACATTTGGACAAAAGCTCTCAGGTGCCAACAAGACAGATAGGCTTCTACAGAAAACTAGCCGAACCCCAAGTGAAGGAGACTAGACTTGAAGAAGAAAACAAAGCATCTGGACTTTAACCCCTGGCTGCATTTTGGGATTATTGAACTGAACTAAAGCCAAGGCTGCCTCCAGAAGCTCCCCAAGAAACCTGCCCCCAAGAGAACGATTATAATATAGAGAAAAGAGAACATCACACTCTTGTGAGAGCCTTTTTAATTTCTTCTGTGAGAGTCTTGTGCACTGAGGACCAGATGATTTCCTCCTTTGGGGATTCATCTGGAGACAGTCTGTTTTTAGCCTCCTCAGGGTTTAAAGTTTGCTCTCTATCCATGTAGAAGCTATCAATAGAGTCCTTTTTAATTTTTTAATTTTTTGCTCATTTTGTCAAAGAAGAGTCAAAGAAAACAAACTAAGAAAAAAAAGAAATGGTCTGCTTTTTTTTTTTTTTTTTTTTTTTGTTGTTGTTGTTTGTTTGTTTTGGCTGGATGGTATTTCCAAGCTTTCTCTACAGACTGTAGGTGGCAACAGCGAGGCACTAGCAGGACAGCAATGGCTGTGCTAGGTCTGCGTTCTGAATTTCTCAGAGTGAGCTAAGTCACTGTGGGTGGGTGTGGCCAGGTCCTGAGAGAGAGGCTAGTTTTTCAGGGTTATAGTCTTCACCCCCTGTGTTTTTAGCTTCTCTGCTTGTCTACTGGCTTGCTGCCAGAGCAAAGTAGCCAATGCTGTGTTAAAGTTCTCTCCACAGAAACAGCTGAGATCACACCCCTCTTCCCTCAGATCTGCTCAGCTGTGAGCTGCCTGCCTTACTCTGCTGTGCTTCTGCTGCTTGCCCTCAGCTTGTGCCCCATCTAAAACTGTCCCCATCCAAGAGCAAAAACAGACCTTTTCTGGCAACTTTTGAGAATATCTTCTCTTGGTAATTTTTTTTTAGTCAAGCACTAATTCCAAGGCTTGTTATGAGATAGACTATTCTGAAAGAAAATGTGGAGCTTAAGCAAATGCATGTGTCCTCTCTGCCACCTTGGCCGGAAGTCCCCAATTATTTTATTTTGAAGGGAATAAAAAAGCAGAGACTCATCTTAGACATAGAATCCCTGTGGCCTAATTGATGCAAATATTACCTTGTAGTTAAGAAACAATGAAGACCCTCTTTCTAAAAATTAAGCATAGCAGATCAGAATTTTCTAGAATCTAGATTGGACTTGAAATTAGTACAGTGAGGAAGGATCTGTCCGGTTCTGGACTCAGGAGTCAAAAAATCGCTGTCTAAATGCTGGCTCTAACATATATAATATTCTCTCTAAAATGTAATGTTCTCTTTTTTGATTCAGTTTCCTTGGAGGTCTCTGGGAGTAGCTTTTGTTTCAGTTCAGTAATCACCACAAGTGCAGCCAGGGGTTAAAGTCCAAATTCTTTATTGTCTCCTTCAAAGTCTTGTCTCTTTTCCTGGGGCTAACTTTCTTGGAGGCCTTCTGTAGTCTTGGTTCCGAAAGCTTGAGCTCCTGCCTCCTTCTCTCACCTCTGAATCTCTCCAAATTCCAAAGGTTTGTGCTTCAGCCTGTAGCCACCACAAGGTGGACAATGGAATGAATCTGTCTCAGCCTCTGAGAGTTTCTAGTGCTCTTGTCCTCTTTGGCCCTGAGAGCTTCTTGCTTATATGCCTCACATTGAGTATACATCAATCATTATGTCACTAGGAAACCATTATTTGTTGTAGAATTAAATCAGTGATAAACTAGATTTAACCATTGAATCCTCAATTTCACTTAGTACCTTTTTCAAGTTCTGGCCCATGACATCTCCTTCTAAGATTAAATCAATCATACTGAACCATGATAAATTAGATAACTATTGTCTCTATCAATTCCACTGACTTAATACCTTGTAAGAATTCTTTGTTTCAAGCTCAGACTTCTGGCCTATAATAAACATAGTATGGTTTTGTAACCACAAGACATTCCAGTATTTTGATGCTATAAATTCTTCTGTAAGACAAAGAAATTGAGTTATATCATCCTTAAAATTCTATCTACCTCTAAACCTATGACCTCATATGATAAGAGGCAAGTACTGGGGATACTTAGTCTAGAGAACAGAGTGCTAAAGGGAGACATGATTATTTCCTTTTTTCCCCTTTCAACTTAATAATATTGTATTTTTTCCAATTACTTGTAAAGATAGCTTTCAACATTTATTTTAATGAGATTTTGATTTTTTAAAAAAAGTTGAATAGTTAGGCTTTTTGTAAAAGGCACACCTTGATCTCCATTGAAAATGACTTTTTCTGTAGTGGGACATCATAACTCTATGAACAATATATATATTTCTTTTGTAATTATAGTACCCAAATTCTCATTTGTCATTGTCTTTTATGAAAAGACTTTTATTTCCATTTTTCCTCTTTCTCTCTCTTTCCTCTTTCCTCTCTTCCCCTCGACAGCAAGTAATCTAATAAAGTTACACATGCATGCTTCTTAATGATTGTTTCTTAATATTCCAAAAATATAGCATGAATACAAATGTTCTGCTCGGCTCTAGGAGGAACAAGGAGGTAAGGGTGTGTGTGTGTGTTTGTGGGGGAAAGAGCCAGCATCAAGAGTCTAAGGGTGTTTACACCTAAGCACATGGTCACCTGTATTGCATTTCTCTCTTCATAGCATGATCCCATTTCCCCAAGAATTACCCTATTAATACATCAAACTTATTTTCTCAGTTTCATTTCAGAGAGCACAACAGAGATAATGGCAAAAGGCTTATAGAACTTCAAAGTAGCAAAAATAAGTAGGGTTTCAATATCTAATGAGAAGAGTACATTTAAATAATATTTGACAACTTGGGCAAGTCTCTTTCCTTTATAGGGCTTCAGTTTTTGTATCAATAAGATGAAAAGGTTTTACTTGATGATCTCCTATATTCTAAAATTAACTTATGGCCCTGGTACTTATCAGTTGCTTTAGACATTCCCAACCCCTCTCAGGACTTCTATTCAACAAGAGCGTAAGATTAGATGATTCCTAACATTTTTGATATTCCATCACTGTCACTGACAATTATAAGTTATATGAATCTAGCCAAGTCCTCCTTTCTTCACTTTAGTTTTCTCTGAGGAATAGGAATAATATTAATCATATTATTTACCCAACATAGAGAGTATGAGAAAAACATTTTGTAAGCCTTCAAACCCTAGAGAATTATTGGTTTTTTATTGTGTGATCCTGTTTATCAGGAAATTCAGGGAAGAAGTGATCAATTCCCTCTTAAAGATTCTATGACAAGTAGGATATTTCCTATTTGAAAAGAGGGAGCTAAAGAAAGAGCACTACCCCAAAGATGCAACACCAGTCCTCTTTGAAAGTTACATATTGAAAGTTACAATATTGCTGGTATAATTATTTTTGTATATATAAGGCCTTTCCCTTTTCCTTTGATCTCTTTAGAGTATAGACCCAGTAGATGTATTTTTGGATCAAAAGAAATGCACAGTTTTATAGCTCTTTGGGCATAGTTCCAGGATGATTGGCTCAATTCATATCTCACAAACACTACATTTCTGTCCCAGTGCTTCTAAATGGCCTCTAACATTTGTCATTTTCCTTTTCTGTCACCTTAGCTAATCTGATAGATATGAGGCTGTGCTTCAGAGCTGTTTTAATTTTAATTTTTCTAATCTCTACTGATTAGAACTTTTATATGACTACATACAGCTTTGATTTTGATAAACTGAAAATTTATCAATTGGGGAATTGACTTAGTTGTTTAGATTTTTGAAAAATGGGACCTTTATCTGAGAAATTTGTTGTAAAAGTTTCCCCTCAGTATCTTGCTTTTTGTCTAATCTAAGTCGTATTGGTTTTGTTTAAAAGTAAAAACTTTTAAATTTAATGTAATCAAAATTATTATTATTATAGTTTATATTCCAGAATTTTCTCTTCCTTTTGTTTGGTCACAAAAACAGAAAATCTGTGACCAAAATAGATCTGACAAGTAAAATTTTCCATGTCTTCTAAGTTGCTTATAATATTACCTTTTCTTTTTAAATCATGAACCTATTTTGTCCTTATCTCAGTGTATGGTATGAGATGCTTTCTTTAACTAATGGATTTCCATTTTTCTCAGCAGATTTTGTCAAATAGTGAATCTTTGTCTCAAAAATTTGGATCTTTGGATTTATCAAACAATAGATTACCATGGTTATTTACACTATGTATCTTGTGTATTTTGTACCTAATCTATCCTTCTGGTCCATTCTATTAATTCTTAGCCAGGAAGAGATTGTTTTGATTATTACTGTTTTGTAAGGCAGCTTGAGACCGGATATTGCTCTTCCATCTTCCTTGACATTTTTCTTATTGATTCCCCTGATCATGACATTTTGTCCTTCCAGATTAATGCTGTTATTATTTTTCCTAGTTTTATAAAATATTTTTGGCAGATTGTTTGCTATCATGCTAAATAAGTAAATTAATTTAAGTAGAATTGTAAGTTTTAGTCTATTGGCCTACCTGTGAGCTATTAATATTTCTTCAATTATTAAGATCAGACTTTCTTTGTGAGAATAGTATTCTATAATTGTGCTCATATTGTTCCTGGATTTGTCTAGGTAGGTTCTACCTAGAATTTTCTATGGTCTATGATTACTTTCAATTGGAATTTCTCTTTCTCCCTCTTTCTGATGGATTTTGTCCTCATTAAGAAAAATGCTGATGATTTACATGGGTTTATTTTATATCCTGCAAAATTGCTGAAGTTGTTAATTATTTCCACTAATTTTTGATTGACTCTCTAGAACTTTCCAACTATACCATTATATTGTCTACAAAGACAGAGAAAGTTTTGTTTCATCATTGCTTATTTTAATTCCTTTCATTTTTTCTTCATTTTTTTCTATAGCTAGCATTTCTAGTACAGTATTGCATAATAGTGGTAATAATGAACATAGTTGTTTTACCCCTGATTTTATTGGGAAGGCTTCTAGGTGTTGTGTTCTAGAGTGTTGTGCCTGGAGTCAAGAAGACTTATCTTGGTAAGTTCAAATCTGCCCTCATATGTTAGGTTCTTACTAAGTGCTAATGAGATAATGAGATATTAGATTCTTACTAAGTGCTAAGTTGGTACTTAACAATTCTCTAGTTCCAGCCTTTACTGGGAGTTTTACTTCTGTGAACTCCTGGGGAGGAGCTTACATGCTTAAGAGGAGCAAGTTCATTGGTTGAAGTAATTTTTCCCAGAAGCCCTTGCGTTATCCCATGCCCATTCTCTGGGAGGATAAAAGAGGGTGGCACTCGAGAGATGGAGAGTCTGGTCTGGGCCAGAGTTGAGGCGGCTCTCTGGAGGAAGAAGTCTCTCCTTAGACTAGAGAGCGATCCGCAGTTTCTGGAGACAACAGCACATTACACTCATACTTATTACCTGGGCAACCTTAGTTTCCTCACCATAAAATAATATGGAGAAGGAAATGGCAAAACACCTCAGTATCTTTGCAAAGAAGATGCCAAAAGGGGTCATAAAAAGTTGGATATGACCAAAAAATGACTGAAAAACAATATACTTACAATTTTAAGGAAAGCTCTATTTTATTCCTGTACTTTCTAGTTTGTTTTTGACATGGGAAATATCATTGTATTTTGTCAAAAGCCTTTTCTACATCTATTGAGAAAACAGTGTAATTTTGTTGTTTTTGCTATTGATATAGTCAATTATACTGATAGTTTTCCTAATGTTGAATCAGCCCTGTATTCCTGTTCTTACTTAGTCATAGTTTATGATCTTTGTGGTATTTTGCTATTATCTCCTTGCTGGTATTTTATTTAACATGTTTGCATAAATATTCATTAAGAAAATTGGTCCTTACTTTTCTTTCTTATCTTTTTCTTTTTTGGGGGGGATTAGTTTTCTTTTTCTATTTTAGCTCTTCCTGGTTAAGCTAGCAGCACCATATTTTTATTCTAAAATGAATTTGGTAGGATGCCTTGTTTGTCCGTTTCTCAAAATTGTAACAATAGCCAAAATAGTTTATATGCTATTAAAAAAAGAAATTATTTTTAAAGGTTTGATAGAATTCATTTGTGAATCTATCTAGGCCTGAGAATTTTTCTTAGGGAGTTCACTGATGGCTCCTTCAATTTCTTTTACTCAGATAAGGTTAACTACTCAATTTCCTTTTCTATTAATCTGGGCAATTTATCTTTTTATAAATACTCATTTATTTTACTTAGATTGTTAGATTTATTGGTATGTAATTAAGCAAAATACTTCCTAACAATTGCTAATTTTGTCTTTATTAGTGGCGAATTAATCTTTTCATATTTGATACTTCTTATTTTTTAAACTAAAGTAACCAATAGTATTTATTTTATTGTTTTTTAATAATAAAAAAGTAGCTCCAAATTTTATTTATTAGTCCATGCTTTTTTACTTCCAATTTTATTAATTTCTCCTTTGATTTTTAGAATTTCCAATTTGGTATTAGTTTGGAATTTTTAATTTATTCATTTTCTAGGGTTTTTTTTTTTGTTATAATCAATTTATAGGTCTGCTTTTTTATTTTATTGAAGTGAGAGCTTAAAAATACAAATTTTCCTTTAAGTATTGTTTTGGTTGCATCCCTTAAATATGGGTATGTTACCTCATTGTTGTTATTTCTCTTTAATGAAATTATCAATTATTTCTATGATTTGTTCTTTGACCCATTCAATCTTTAGGATTGGATTATTTGATTTCCAATTAATCCATGTTTCCATAGCTGTTTATTGAGTAAAATTTGTATTGTATTATTATCTGAAAAGGATGTATCTAATAATTCTGCTTTTCTGCATTTGGCTGTGAAGTGTTTATGCCCTAATATTTGGTCAATTTTTGTGATGGTGCCATGTTTAGTGAAGGAAAAGGTATACCCTTTTCTATTCCCATGATGCTAGGTGATGCCATGGATAGAACACTGGGAGTGGAGTAAAGAAGACTGTTTGTGAGGGCAAATCCATTCTCACACATTTACTAATTGTGTGACTCTGGGCAAGTCACATAACCCTATTTGCCTCAATTCCTCATCAGTAAAAATGACCTGGAAAAGGAAATGACAAACCACTCCAGGATCTTTGCCAAGAAAACCCTAAATGGGGACAGAAAGAGACAGGACTAAAAAATAACTCAGCAACCACCATGATTCTAACTTTTCCAAAATTCTATTCATCTCTTTAACTTCTTTCATGTTTATTTTATGATTAGATCTATCTAGTTCTAAGTGGAGAAAACTGAAGTCCACCGTCTATTTCTTCTGCAACTCATTTAATTTTTCCTTTTAAATTTGGATAACTCCAAGCATTTTTGCTGTTTGAGCTCAATGATCTTCCTCCTCCACTTCCTGAGTTCATTAAAATCTCAGCTGTAAAATGGGAATAAACTAACCACTCTAGCTCACAGGTATGTTTTAAGGAAAGTGCCCTGAAACCCTAAAGTTCTAAATTATGTCTTTGATCACTTAAATCTTATGACTGAATAGGAGTGTGGTTGAGATGGATAAAAATGTAAAGAATTTGGAGATTTAGAAGAGAAAAGGTTTATTTACTTATTTCTTTGAATTAAGGTGAAATGTGAGTGATGAAGAACCCTTTTGACTTTCCCTTGCCTCTAATCAAACCTTTGTTAATAAGTGGATTGATCAGCTTAGGTCTTGTAAACTGCCCTATTCCCCCCCCCCCCCCCCCCCCCCCCCCCCCCCCCCCGCAGCTGTACTGATTTGTGACTGATAGCTGAGCTGAGCTATAATTCCAGGAAGTATCAAGGTGATGACCTGAGTGACTTTCTGCAAAATTTAATTAGTAAATTATATACCAAAGCATTTTGATTTTTTCACCTTGATTTAAGTCATCAAACTTTAGTAGTGTCCTCTGGTTTTTCTGGTAGCATTCCCAAAGATGCGTATTTCATTTCAACAAACATTTGGTATTATCAACCAACTTTCTACCTGTTTTAACAAACTTTTATATTCTTGAATGGAAGATATCAAGTCTCATTCAAGAGTGCTTATATTGTGTTGTCCTCTTTTATTGGTAGATGTCACAATCTTGTGGATGACAAGGATATTGATACTGAAGATTTAGAACCATACTTAATTTTACAACTGCAAATATAAATGGGAATTCTAAATTTTTAAAATTTCTCTCTTTGGCATCAAATCTCTAACATTTCTTTATTGAATCCTTTTAGGTTCACTACAATGCAAAGAAGATGGTAGCCTCTTATATGCCATATCAATGAGATTAACACAGCAAAACTTAGCTTTATATATTTTCACATATGTAACTAACCCAAAATGATGTACAGATTTATAAATACAATATTGAGAGATATCTCAGTAGTGATTTTGATGTTGCTTGTAGTTTATAAACTTACAAAGTAGTTATAAAAACTGATAACAATGCATTATATTAATAAACTTTATTTGTGAATTCATTGTTTGACAGTAGAAGTGTGAAAACCATTTAATAAGTGGTAGTCATATTCCAAGGCTAGCCTAGAGAATCCTGTTCAAACCATAAAATAGATAAAATGCTGTACATTTGTGACAAAAGAGTAGATAATATTATTGCAATACCAATTGAAAGTAAGAACTAATAAAATCAGAAAATAAGAATGTGAGGAAGGTTAGAATTATTTATACTGGGAAGGAGAAGGAGAAAAATGAATGGGGTGGTTTATATATAAGTCCATTCTGTTTCTTCTTATACCCCCTGGAGTCTGGTGATAGAGTGATCAGTGAGATTTTTTTCTGGCAGAGGTGACATCTTTTCTTCCTTTTAAACTTCAATTATCTTTCCAGCTGTGTTGATGATGGAGGGCACACAGGAAGAGTGGCAATAAAGTGAGAGAAAGGAAGTAGGCAATATAAAGAAGACAAAAACAAATTGAAAATGAATAAGATGGTAACGAGATTTTTGTCCACTGAATGAAAAAGTAAGTCTTACATAACAATTTTTTTGTTGCTGAGGCAATTAGGATTAAGTGACTTGCCCAGGGTCACACAGTTGGGAAGTGTTAAGTGTATGAGACCAAATTTGAACCCAGGTCCTCCTGATTCCAGGGCTAGTGCTCTAACCACTGTACTACCTAGCTGTCCCTTATATACCAATTTAAAACTTTTATGAACTAGTTTTTATATTTCAATCAGACATGATGAATCTGAGCTTTACTTTTAAATATTTGTGATTGCAATTAGATTTATTTGGTAAAGAGCTACATGTGACTATTATTTTAATAAATAACTGGCTCATTAGTTTTATATTTGCAACTTCTGGCTATCCTTTAACTCACATTACCTAAACTTCAACCCAGATCATTTTCACTTCACTAGTAAAATTCTCACAAGAAGGGCACAGCTAGGTGGTGTCAGGAGGACCTGAGTTCAAATCTGACCTCAGACACTTAACTTTTCCTAGCTGTGTGACCCTGGGCAAGTCATTTAACACCTATTGCCTCAGCAAAAAAAAAATCTTACACGAAGATGCCAAAATCTATTCATAGGCCTGGGACAAGACATGAATAAGTGTATCTCATACTTGTTTAGTGCTCTCTGATAGATTTTTCCAACCTACTCCAGGAACTTGTGAAGTGATACTGTCCAAGATAAGTATGTGATAAGGCCCTTGAAGTTTTACACAATCTCTCACTCACAAGGATGAAAAATCTTTCTGGTATAGTATGTAGAGCCAAGGTCCTTTCTCTCAGGAGTAGCTCTTCCTATATATAGGATTTCATTTTCTTTGGTTGAACTAAACTTACTTCAAAGTAAAATTTGAAAATTAATTCAGGTGGCTATCAGCTTCTACAACTCTTGAACTCTGGATGGTTCCAATATGCAATTCAAAAACTACTTTCAATATTTCTAGGAGTGTTACTTTGGGTCTCAGAAAGGTATCAGAAGAAATTGCCATTTTTAGCCTATGATGGGATAATGATCAGGTCACACTATTATTGGCAAACCAAGGAGTAGGGAACTCCAATAAATTGGAGGTGTTTTATTTGGACAATAATAATTGATAAAGAAATAGTCTTACTGTTCTGGTGTGGCTAGTTGAAGAAGACAGCACATAGGTATCTGTTTCAGTCCTTTTCTTACTTCTCTTAAAGCATTTCTTATATTCTTCTTGAACCTGAAGATTCAGGAGGGCAGAAAATTTAGTTTTGGCAGGGGGGACCATTTTAGCAACCACAATCAAAATGGCAGTGTGTGTGTATGTGTGTGTGTGTGTGTATGTGTGTGTGTGGTATGTGCATGCATACACACATGTGTGTTCCATTATCTCCTTTTTCACGAATGTTCTGTATGACTTAGATAAGGTGGAATAGGGTTTAAAGCTTGTTACAATATTAATTACTAATATTGTAAAAGTGCATTCAAAATCATTAAGTCTGATGAATTCATTTTATATCTGAAGAAATTAAAATGATTTGCCCAGAGTCACACAGATAGTAAGAAGCAGACCTGGGATTCAATGTCAGGTCTTTCACTCCAAATCTAATTCTTCCTTCTTTTCTCATTTGTAAAACTAAATTGAAGTCACCAAGGCATTGACTCTTCAGGGACAAGCACTTCCATCCTGATCCCGATGGCATCATGGAGTATTTCCCATCCTTCAACTGTGTAATACTAATGCTTCATGACCAGAGGGTTTTTGTCAACGTTACTTGTCCTACAGACTTCATAGGGACTTATAAGGACAAGTGAGATTATATTTGTAAAGATCCTTTGAAAAATAAATCCAGGAGCCAAGAGCAAAGGAATTGTCAGTATTTAATGCTATTACTCTGCTGATGGATATGATAAGAGTTAGCATGGATTAATGGGAAGTTTGGTGGTGCTGGACCTGGTAGAGTTCAAATCTGGACTTAGACATGTACTTCCTGTATATCCTGGCAAGTCACTTAACTTTCCTTGCCTCCGTTTCCTTATCTATAAAATGAACTGGATAAAGAAATGGCAAACCACTACAATATCTTTGGTGAGAAAACCTCAAAAAATGGTCATGAAAAGTCAGATGACAGAAAAAAGTGACTAAATGAAAACAAAACTTATGATTTAGTGGATAAAGAGCTGATTTTAGAGTGAAGAAGATCAAGGTTCAAGTCATTCATCTGACGAAATCTATTTGTGTGATCAAGGAATACTCCTAGGCTGTGATGACTCTAAGTCATAGGCAAGTTGCTGAGCTACACTGATAAAAGGAATTTCCTTTCTAAGGAATTCTTCATACTTATGAAATTACTGAAGGGGACTTTCTCTTAAAAATGCTATAGAATGTTAATCTAACTTGTTGCTACTCTAAATGTGAGATCTGGGTTCAGGGCTCATTTAGTTTACTTTTCCATCATAAAGTCTCTATAACAAGAGTTTTGTGAGGGACCAGAAAAGAGTTTTTATTATATAGATCAGACAACAGATGAAATTGTTCCAGACATTTTGTTAGTATGAACTTAGTGAGAGAATTAGGAATTAGCCTATTGGGCATCTGAGGGGATTAGGCAACTGGGCATCTGAATCTCAAGAAGAGTCCAAACTGTACAGGCAATCTCTTGCTGGATCTCTACAGATAGATGGAAAGAAATAGCCCCTTCCTAGATGAGCTGTCAGAGTTAAGGTCCACATGATCTTGGCAGTGACTTTTGCTACAAATTTGGCATTACCTAGGTGACCTTCCTTCCTTCCTTCCTTCCTTCCTTCCTTTCTTTCTTTCTTTCTTTCTTTCTTTCTTTCTTTCTTTCTTTCTTTCTTTCTTTCTTTCTTTCTTTCTTTCTTTCTTTCTTTCTTTCTTTCTTTCTTTCTTTCTTTCTTTCTTTCTTTCTTTCTTTCTTTCTTTCTTTCTTTCTTTCTTTCTTTCTTTCTTTCTTTCTTTCATCATTGACAATTTGATGGAAGGTTAAATAAATATATCTTATATTAAATTCTTTCTGTGTTTTTATTGTGATCCTTCTAGGAGGGAAGAAATCAATATTGTAATCAGGAAAATAGAGAAAGCTTTATGAAAAATTGAGAAAGATTGTCAAACAGGTTACTGTCTGCTCTCCCAAGAACTATTTTTCCATTAAGAAAATTAAGTAAGGGAATTATAACAAAACTTTTATTCAAGTGATAGGAAACTGGAAGATTGAAAATGAGAGAAGTTCTTGGTCAAAAGGAGTTTCTCCTCCAAAGAAAATGTATGAAAGAACACAATGTATCAGAAAAAAGATAATATGTACCCATTAAATGGGAGCAAAGGATGGAGGTTACAAAGAGTCAAATTTAGCCTTAAAATAAGGAAACACTTCCTAGGAATTAGAACATTTTAAGTATGAAATGGGCTGTCTCAGTGAGTAACAGGACATCTTCACCAAAGGGGACATTTGTTCCAGAGTGGATTAGATTAAATGGCCTCTGAGGCCCTTTCCACATTGAGATTCTATGAATCTGTAATTCTTGGAAATGGATTTCTTCATGTAAGCTGATAAGACGATGAAAGCTCCTTATTACCTGGCGATTGAGGACACAGTGTACCAGGAAAATGTAGACTCCCTGCAAGGAATTGATGATGGTGAAGGCGTAAGCAATGATTAATCGGATTGGTTCAGCTATAGAGTCAATCAGAAAGAAGCCAAGACTCCAGGAGCAGCCCAGGATGAAGAGCTGAGCTAGGGCTTTAATTGTCAGGGTCCTATAAAATCCAAGAGGCAAAGATGAGATTCATGTTTCCTGTTTATCTTAGACTCAACTCAACATGTCTTATTCCCATTTGGTTTTTGTCCTTTGTTCTCACAGAGGACCAAAATGACATTACTATGTTAGAATCAAAGTACAAGATGTCCAAATATGGCTGATCAGATCTAATTGAATTTAGAAAGCTTTACCATAGATTGGACACAAATCATCCATAACCTCTTATCAAATAAGATAATTTTTATAAAAATCACTTAGTGCAATGTGTGGCATATAATAGGTCCTATGCAATTTTTTTTTCCTTCTTTCCTTTCTCCCCTTTTTGAACTCTTTTTGAACATCCTTATTTAAGGCCGCCTTTGCTGCTATAAAAAGCCTAAGCTTTAATACTATAAAAGAGACATTTGGGGAAATGAATTAATGGTTAAAACAGAGTTGAACATTCTGACACTTAACTTTATGAATATCATATTAAATATGTATTTTAAATTGTTATTATAGTATAGCTAAAGCTACTTATTCTTGTACAAAGATAAGTTTCTTAAAAAGTGGCATATGAAACTATGGATTTCTGTTATGTACAGCTATTTTAAAAAGAAATATATTTTGTTATCAGTAGATTAAAATGTTCATTTTTTTAGTTATTGCAAAGTTCATGATAAAAAAGAAAATTTAATTTTAAAATATTTTTCAAAAAACCCATATAAAATAGGTATTTATAAATGAATCACATTTTCCCATAAAAATTTCAACATGAAAGTGGACACAGTTACCTGTTTAGTACCCCTCATATTGGAGCAAATGTTCCTCCCAAAAGTGGCAAAAGAAATTATGGGCTCATTACCTACTAAGATAGACCAATACACTTTTCTAATTGTCTCCTATGCAATGTTGATTGATTTCTACCTGGCAGTATCAACTTTTCCTCAAGAGCTTAATGATAATTCCAGATCTATCAGAATGCAAAAATGGAGCTGTTGAGAGATGCCACTTGTTTTAGTGGATAGAAAACAACTGGAATTGAAGTCAAGAGGCCTGTGTACAAGTCCTATCCCTGCAACTTATATAGCTAGGGGACCATGGACAAGTCATTTATTCTTCTTAAAATGGGATGATAATATCTGTTGAGGTATACCTTGAAGAACAGTAGTTAGAAAAATGCTTTATTAACTTTAAAATATGTATAAATGGGAACCATCTTTTTCCTCCTTTACTTCTTTTTTCTCCTTCTCTTCCTTTTCATTAGTATTATTTTATTATCCAATAGAAATTTTCTGTAGAAATGTCAAATCAGCTCAGCACAGAAAGTTTACAGAGCATCAGTATTGGAAAGGCTAGAGCATCTTCTACAAGTTATCCAGAGTTCCCTGGACTTTTAAGGCAAAGAAGGGGCTGAGCAGCTTACCTTGTGTTTTGGATGGTAGACACTTCTTTGTTGAGTGATGAAAGTCTTTCTCTCAAAATCCATAGGGTTGTCAAATAAAAAGATAAGTTGATCTGTAGGAATTATAAGAAGTGCTTGAAGCAAACTTTGGGGATCAATATTTATAATCAACATGGTTATAACCATCCAACCAATAGACCTAGGAACTTATTCCTAGCATTGTTGTTGTTATTTGGTGATTTCAGTTGTGTCTTACTCTTCATTACCCCATTTGGGGTTTTCTTGGCAAAGATACTGGAGTGATTTTTTCATCTCATCTGACAAATGAGGAAACCAAGGCAAACAAGGTGAAGTGACTTGTCTGGGGTTACACAGTTACTGTCTAAGCCTACTCCACTATCTTTCCAAGAAAACCTCAAATTTTTTCAAAAGAAATATTACAAAGAGTTAAAAATACCTGAATAGTGGAAAATTATTTTGAAAAAAAATTTGACCTTGAGAACAAAATTATTGTCCCTGTAGGGTTACACATCCTTTGATAACCAATGGACTCAGCTCAAATCTCATTTTCTATAAAAGACCTTTCCCATTTTCCTCTGCCTCCTCCATTCATATCTTCTATTTATCCTATATATTTCATAAATGTACAGATTTGATTGCTTGTTATCAGCCCTATTAAAATATGAACTTCTTGACAATATGGGCTGTGTTTTTGTCTTTCTATCCCTAGAACCCAACCTAGCCTATAGTAAATACTTATATGAATTCATTGATTGACTAAATAACTTATCCAATGTCATCTAGGGATTAAGCAGAAAAATCTAGATTTGAATCCTGGTTTTGTGATATCAAATCTAGTGCTATTTCCACCACCCACTACCCTGTTTTGATTTTCAGCTCATTTTGACAGAAGCAGAAAATAAAAGTTGTTTTTTGACTCACCAAGATGATGAAAAACACTGGTCCTGTAAAACTCCAGACAAATCCCCTGTGTAGATTTAACCAACAACTGGAAAAAAAGGAAATAACAACATCAATAAATGAACATTTTTGTATTGTATCCATCCTGGCTTTGGAGATTTGGGTATTGAAGTCAAACTTAGGGAGAACATCTCCTTCCCAAGAAAATCTTTGTATCCCAAGAAATTTACTTAGGGCCTGATACATAGGAGCAGCTTTATACAAACATGTTGGATTTATTTGAATCAACAATAGCTCACATTTCTATGCCTTTTAAGATTTGCCAAGCCTTTCTGAAGATCCTGTGAGTTAAGACTGTAGAAATGCTATTATTCTCATTTTGTTGATGAAGAAACTAAGACCCAAAGTGATGAATCACCTTGTTCCAGATCACCCAAGTAGTATGACATAAACTGGGTTTCCAAATTAGATCACTAAGTTCCAAGCTCACTTCACCAACAATTACACAAGTTTCACAGAAATTTAAAATCTGATTGGAGAAACAGCCCTAAAACACATTAGCCAATTAAAGAGCAATTAAAGACTCTAGTGTGAAGATGTTGGTTATAATTAAAGGAAGAAACTAACTGTAGCTAGATATAGGTATTAGTCTGTCCCCAGGGCACTGACAGACCTTACTTGGCTTCAACAAAGTGGGAACAACTGTACTTAGTACCTAGTAGGTCAATTAAGATTCAATAATCCCCTACTATATACCAAGCTCTGTGCTGAGTGCTAGAGATGGTCAATAGACAATCAGAACTTCATGAAACATACTTGAAAAATTAGGTTTATTATAAGAGAAATGAATGTGCATGTGGAACCTTAAGCATGTGCAAAGAGTTCAAGTTCCAAACAGAAATTTTCATATTTATGAAAGAGCAACAAAGGAAGGAGGAAGAAACAGAAATCTGCTTCTAAATGGGAGTAGTATTGGAGAAGAAAAGGTGCAGTAAAGGAGGCTGAAGGCTAAAACCCCTGCTGAAGGAAAAGAGCAAGATGATAGCAAAAATGGCAGTCTTTACCTTGGGAACTGCTAGACCAAAAGATATGAAAGGTATGTTTATTTTAAAGGGTCCCAGCTGCCAAGCAGTTTCTTAGCCTAGTAAAAACTGGTCCCTTTCTTGACTCCCAAAATAATATATGGAGTCCAGCTTGGGGTACAAACAACAAATTATGTCAGCTGGTAGGGGGAGGGTGTATCTTTGATACATTTAGAGTCTCTTGCACACTCTGGTTCCAATTTCTAGAAAATATGGCAACTCAAGAAGACAGATCAAGTTGGATTCAGAGCAACATTTCTCCACTGAGGTCAAGGCAGCATCTGGGAACACTGATGACCACATCTGATAAACCATTATCTTGTATACCACCTGGGCTGAGTAGCTGGGGGAAAGAGTAAAGAGATATTTAACAAAGATAAAGGTTAGCAAACAAATTTAACAAGAGAACCAACATGTGAAGAATGGCCTAGGAAACCAGCTAAATTGATCTAGATTTTATTGCCCTATAGTACAGAAATAAGAAAACTTTTCTTCAAAGGTTGCAAGGCCTTTTTGGATAGCATCAGAAACAACATTCTTTTCTTCTCTAATACAAGCATAGGTTCTGTGTTATAATCAATGCATCAAGAACATAGTAGTTCTACAGAAGCATTACTGAAAGAGTAAGAAGATCTTCATGAACAGCAGAAATTAATTAGAAAAAAATATTCATTGATTAAGCACCTTGTGCAGAGATATCTCAAAGGTAGCTTCAAGAGATACCAATGTATGCTTCATATTCTTGCTTCAAAACCTTTACTCAGGCTGTTTGCTATATTCAGAGTACCTTCCTTTTCTATTTTGCTATTAAATTCCAAGGGTCTCTGCTCCATTCCTAGTCTTTATTCACTACCTTATAAAGTACTGTTCTTGCTTCTCCCTGATTATTTATCATTCCAAGTTATATTTTAATAGCTTTCTCTTTCTGTACCTTCTTCCTATCCTTAATGAAGTGTGAGTTCCAAGAAGTCTGGGGGCTGTATCTTAGCTAAGCATCCTGTCTGACCTGACATTGAGCACATTTTTAATGAGCACATTAAGCACAATGCTTCACATGTGCTGAATAAATGTTTGTTGGCTAAAGTAACACTTGTTTCAACAGGAATAATCTGGTTTATGCATTATGTCTATTCACTCCATTATCATGTCCATAGTTAATGATTATGATTTCGGCCGGACCAATGGTATTGAGCAAAGATGGAAAAACCTGGGGAAGACATCCTAAATGAGA